>NC_025997.2:113835559-114088059 GCF_000442705.2 Elaeis guineensis | reverse complement strand
GAAGTAGAAGACAAATGTTGTGGGATCTTACCACCTCAGCTGATGCCCTGGGGACTCATATCTGGAGTTCTCACATCAATAAGAATACCGATATAAGGCTCGACTGTGGAGCTCATCAAGAGGTCAACCTCATCAGCAGGCTAATAGCCGACCTCATCAGAATGCTGAGATCATCAGAACGCCAATCAGAAGAACGAGGTCATCAGAAAGTCGATCTCATCAGCATCTAGACACATGGCATCAAATCATTATTTGAGATAAAAGTCTTCTTTGAAGGAAAAGTAGGGCAGTTCTATACATGCAATTGAAAAAATTTTTACAGTGGAGCATCTAAGATTAAACACTTTAATCTAATTTACATACATAAGATCTAATCTAGACTACCATATCAAGATCTATGATATGATTTAATATGAACAAAAATCTAAAAATAAAAATCAGTATCGATCACATCAATGCTTTACATTAAATCTAACTCTTAGATCTAATGAAAACTGATCCAACAAGTTCAGAAACCATGACCAAACTATAATCTGCTGATCTCTGCTGATCTATCATGTGGATAGGTACTCTTTCTAATTGCTTGCAGCTGCATAAAGATATCCGACCTCTACAGATCATCCACACGAAGATCGATCGCAGATTAGGCTTCTCGAGAGTGCTAGCTCACAAGGATCTTCAAAGGCTAATTTACTTTTTCTTCTCTTGAACTCTTGGACGCTCCAAAGGAGAGGAAGAATCTGTGGAGGAAGGGAAGAGAGGGGAGAGCTATGGTAGAGAAACAAAAATCAGCAAGGAACAAAATATGGCGTCAATAATTGGGGCTCTCCCTTTTATAGATGGGCATCAGGATTTGGATCAAAAGAGGGGTGCCAAAGACTCCATGCCAATCCCAATATTGACATCCCAAATTTCCAAAAAAATGGGTGATGGCATGAGAAAGAAATCTGGCCTTTCTCACACCAACAAACTCTTCAAAAAATTTAAGAAAAAAATCTCTTGGCACCATCCTTCTTTCCAAATATAACGGATCACTTTCCTTCTTATCTCCTTATCTCTAATTTGGATCGCATTTAAAGGCAAGAGATAAAGATCATGACTCATCATGCATGCCGCTCACCCTATCTGCGCCCTCTCTCCTCATGCCCAAAATTCACACACCAAAACCCTTTTGGCATTGAGAAGAGAGGCATGGGTCCAGAGTGACACAAAGGGAAAAGGATAGAGTCCCTGTGGACTAGGACTCTTTAATTCCAATTTGATCCAAAACTAAATCAATTCTGGTTTGAACCCAATGAAAGGAAGGAACCTAATCTAATTAGAAATCCAATTATCTCAATAAATTTCTAACCCAATTAGGAATTAGCTGAGCTCAAGTCCTAATTAAATCAGGAACAAATTTTCTTTGCAATTAAGCTTGATCAAATCAAACCCAATTTGAGTCAAACTGAATCCAATTCAATTAGACTTGATCTAAAGCTCTTTGCTCAATCAAATAAAGTTAATTAGCAATCTAATTGCTATTAAATCTTCCATTAACAGTAGAGTTCCAGTTCAGTGAGACTCTCCTCCAGAGTCCCAATCCAGTGAGACTCTATATTAGAGTTCCAATCCAATTGGACTCTTCAGCCATCAGATCAGACCGAATCTTCTAATGTGTGTAATCCTATAGGTTCGAACCTAAGCCGATAGCATAGAAATAACTTCTTATACTAATCGATGTAACCATCTAGCAATGAGATCCAACGTCCGGATAGGTCGAAAGATTGCAAAGTAACATTCTAGAACCTACTAGCATATGGTTATCGTATAATTCTTCATTTTGATCTAAGTACTAAAAGTGATCTAGGATTTAACTGACAACCCTAATATAATCATCCATATTGTATTTCATCCTTTCAAATCCATCATATAAATTATCCAGGACAAGATTTTACTAAATTGAAATACACTGATGCATAACTCCTACTTATTCAAAGGGATCAATTCCATCTTGACTCATGCACCGACTTGATAAGTACTTGACTGCATCCGTAACCTTCTGTCATTGAATTAGAAATTCAGATGGTCCGACACTAAAGTACAGTGAGTTGCTTATAAGTCACCATGGTGATCTCAGGTCGGAGGGATACTTTTACCCATACCCTTCATGAGCTACTCTTGACAGTAGAGTGCTCGACAAAAGATCATATTTGATGCGAATGTACATCTACATTCCACCTGCATGCCATATCAATATCTCCACACTCTTTGGTTAAAAGGACAACCAACCCATATAACATGCAACGATCTATACTTGATATTGTTATCATCCTATTAACAATATATCATTTGATTGCGAACATGTTTTAAGGACTAAATGATAAATTCTTCTTTATCAATTAAATATAGTCCTAAGGACTTCATCATAACACAGGAGTTCAAATAAGATGGACAAAATATGATGAAAAAGTCAAATAATTTTTATTAATAAAAATTTATATATAATTAATAAATATGAGCACAATCATCAACAGACTGACAATTGACTTTGGGATACAATTTTCAATAACTCTCACTTGGACTAAAGCCAATCGGTACAGTATCGTATACCCATTTTCGACTTGTGATCATCGAACTCTTTGATTTTGAAAGCTTTAGTAAATGGGTCGGCTAGATTTTTTTTTTCCATCGATCTTCTGAAGGTTGACGTCACCTCAATCCATAATCTTCCGAATAAGGTGATAACTATGCAGAATATGCTTGGTATGCTGATGAAATTTTGACTCCTTGGCTTGAGCAATAGCTCCAGTACTATCATAGTATAATAGGATAGGGCCATCGACGGAGGGTGCCACTCCGAGCTCGCTGATGAATTTTCGCAGCCACACGCTTCCTTCGCAGCATCAGATGCCGCAATATACTCTACCTCGCAAATAAAGTCAGCAACAGTTTGCTGCTTGAAATTTTTTTAGTAGATTGCTTTATCGTTCAGGGTAAAAATATATCCCGATATACTTTAGCTATCGTCATGGTTTGACTGAAAGTTGGAGTCGGTGAACTCCACTAGTTTCAAGTTAATTTCATCATAAACAAGCCATTGGTCTTTATTATTTCTCAAATACTTAAGGATGGTCTTTACGACCTTCCAGTGATTCTCTCCTGGATCGGACTGGTATATATTCACTATCCCTAGTGAGTATGCCATATTTGGTCTTGTACATGTCATGGCATATATTATAGAATCTACTATTGAAGCATATAAAATTCTACTTATACGCTCTCTCTCTTGAGGAGTTATCGAATAATCCTTCTTTGAGAGAGAAATTTCATGACCTATCGGAAGATAGCCTTTCTTGAAATTTTCTATGCTGAACCATTTCAGCACGGTGTCTATGTACGTTGATTGAGATAATCTAAACAACCTTTTTCGATCTATCTCTATGGATCTTCATCTCAAGGATGTAGGATGCTTCTCTCAGGTCCTTCATAGAGAACTGAGACAATAACCAGACTTTTATTCTTTGTAATGTAGGAGTGTCATTTTTGATTAAAAGAATGTCATCCATATACAGAACAAGATATATAACCATAGAGTTATTTACCTATTTATAAATGCAAGGTTCTTCTTCATTCCTAACGAAGCCATATATTTTGATAACCTTATCAAAATGCATGTTCTAACTTTTAGATACCTACTTCAATCCATAGATGGATCTCTGAAGTTTGCACACTTTAGTCTCATCTGTGGATGTGAAACCTTCAGGTTGTATCATATATACTTCTTCTTCTAACTCTCCATTTAGAAAAGCTATTTTTACATCAATTTGTCAGATTTCATAGTCCATGTGTGCTGCTATTGCAAGCATAATCCAAATGGATTTGAGCACTGCTACAGGAAAAAATATCTCGTTACACCAATACCATAATGCTAGCGATAACTCTTGGCAACCAAACAGACTTTATAGGTCTCTACCTTCCCATTTATGCCCTTCTTCCTTTGGAAAATCTACTTACACCCTATGGGTTTAAGGTGGGTCAACTAATATCCATACATCATTAATCTTTGTAGACTTTATTTCAGATTTCATGACTTCAAGTCATTTATCAGAGTCGAATCTCTGTATTCCATATAGGTGATCGGATCCTCATTGTTCTCATCGAGTTCAACAGGATCTCTTTCCGGGATCAAAAAATCGTAGTATCTGTTCAGTTGACGTGATACTCTATCGGATCTCCCTCATGGTGCCTCTACAATAGGTTTCGAATTTAACATCATCAAATTTGATTTTGGGGGTTCATTAGTTTGTGTCAGTTCTACCTATTGAACTTCCTCAAGTTCAACTTTAGAGACATTAATTCCTTCTCCAAAGAATTTATTTTCCAAAAAGATTGCCCTAAGACTGATAAACACTTTTTGTTCATTAGCAAGATAGAAATAATTCTCCTTAGTTTCTTTGAGATACCTTATAAAAATATATTTGTCAGACCTAGCTCCAAGTTTATCTATTTTTAAATATTTGACATAAGCCAGACATCCCCAAACCTTAAGATGAGAGAGCACTGGCTTACGTGTAGTCCATATTTTATATGGTGTTTTACCTACAAATTTATTAGGA
The DNA here is from genome assembly GCF_000442705.2 of Elaeis guineensis. Lineage (NCBI taxonomy): Eukaryota > Viridiplantae > Streptophyta > Magnoliopsida > Arecales > Arecaceae > Elaeis > Elaeis guineensis. The sequence goes on along the minus strand of NC_025997.2, from coordinate 114,083,461 downwards.
ACTCTATTAAGCACATAACAAGCCGACTCGAGTGCATATCCCCAAAAGGATATCGACAAACTAGAAAAGTCTATCATGGATCGAACCATGTCCAACAGGATTTGATTTCTTCTTTCTGATACACCATTATGTGGTGGCGTTGTAGGAGATATCCATTGAGAGAGAATCTCATTCTCCTCAAGATATGTCAGAAATTTATCGAAAAGATATTTACCTCTTTGATCTGATCGAAGAGTTTTAATATTCTTTCTAGTTTATTTCTCTACCTCATTACGAAATCATTTGAATATTTCAAATGATTCAGACTTGTGTTTCATCAAGTAGACGTACCTATACCTAGATGGGTTATCTGTGAACGTAATGAAATAGTGATACCCTCCTCTGATACTAGTGGTCATGGCTCCATATGCATTAGTATGTACAAGATCCAGAACATCATCGGCTTGTTCACTTTTTTTAGTAAAAAGTGACTGGGTCATTTTTTCAAGTAAACAAGTTGGCAATGATTTATAATCATTGTTATCAAGAATTTTTTTTTGAGCTAATCTATTCACCCTGTTCTTGTTAATATAAACTAGCCTACAATACCAAAGATAGGCATTCGTGACATCAACTATTCTAGGATGTTTATTAGACATGTACATTATATTAGGCCGTAATATAATATAAATATCATTATTCATCTATCTACGCATAATAGTAATACCATTCAAAATGATATCACAAAAATTTTTCTTTATTAAAATTTCATAATTTGCTTTGGCCAAGAGACCTACAAAAATGATATTCAGTAAAAAACTGGGACAGTAATGCCAATCATTAAGAACAATAAAATGAGAATTGAATACAAGCTTGATAATTTCTAAAGTTAGAACTGAAACTGATCTTTCATCTCCAATGTTCAGGAATCTCTCACCATCTCCAAATCTCCTACTGACCTGAAGTTCCTGCAATGAATTACAAATTTTAATAGGACTACTAGTATTAAATACCCAGGTCATTGTATCAAAAACTGAGAAGTTCTAAGGTGCTATCATATAATTACTTTGTCCAGCAACCAATTACTTCTTCTTCTTCGGCCTGTTTGGATCAAGAGAAGCTATGTATTAAGGATAGTTTTTCTTCCAGTGACCCTACTTCTTACAATAGAAGCACTCTACTGGACTTTGGTCGGCCTTGAACTTGGGCTTCTAAGTCTTACTCCTAGCACTTTGCACTTTTTTATTCTTCTTTTTTTTTCCTTTCTTCAAGGAACGATGCCCACCCGAAGAAGATCCTCCCACTACATTCACCATTTCTTTGTGGAGCTGGTAATCCTTCTCAAAAGTCTGTAGCAACCCCAACAAATCGTAGTAGTTAATTACAGGCTTCATCATTTGAAAATGACTGAAAAATGGTAGGTAAGATTTAGATAGAGAGTTCAGGATCACATTCTTTCCTAGTTGTTCGTATAAGAAGAAGTCAAGCTTGCTCAGACGCTCGGTCTGTTCGATCATGTACAATACATGATTGGTGACAGATGATTCCTCCCTCATCCAAGCATTGAAAATGGCATAACTGATCTTGTGCCGCTCAACATCGTCGGGAGTATCAAAAGACTCTCTCAATATTTTGAGCATGTCTTCTATCTGAGCCTCTTCAAACTTTCGACTGAATTCATCGTTCATGGCAGCCTGTATTATACAACATACTGTGGTGTGGTCGTTGAGCTACTTCAAGTAAGTATCTCGAACCACGCCACGAGCATTAGGAGTAGGCTCCTCAGGTACCGGATCTGTAAGAACGTACAAGATCCGCTCGTGCTTCAAGACTATTTTTAACTTTTGATATCAATTATCAAAATTGGATCCCGTTAATTTCTCATTGTCCAACAGTAATCGGAGCGACAAGGTTGAGGCCATAATTGCATTAAAAAAATAAAATCTAATCAGTATATAAATTAATTAAGCCTAAAGATATGGACTTCAGTTTAAAAGTTCTCCCACTATTTTATACAAATTGATAGCCTTTACCTTCAATTCAAGAAATTACTTTAATTCTTTAGTGAGTACTAGAATCCACACGGACTGCACACAAACCCGACTTTGGCTGGCTCACCCATGTGCATCCATGGGTAGGTTCTTTAACCAATTATTTCACTAAATAATTTTTAGTAATTGCTTTGGCCCTAAGTAACTTTTCAGTTGACTTTGATCTTCTCTGCAAGTCCTGATTAGGTCTAACTATGAATATAATCATACTTAAGAATCTAACTACCAAATGATCAGGTCCGATTTTGATCGACTAACTTGACGACTTACTAGAAAGACTTGACTAAGTCATCATATTATGAATGATAATTTCAATAGCAGATGCGCACCAGGCCTTTAGGCCTCTAATGATCATCATACTAATAGATTCATTATCACCCAACTTAATGGGAGGCTATGATTTAGTTATCATTATAACTATCTCATTTAAAAGACCTAATAATTTAGAAGATTTAATTTATGAATTAAGAGAAGAGAAGAAAAAAGATCAATCAGTAAACCACAATCCTCCCACTAACTTCACCAAATTATTGAATTGGATTAAGGTCATGCTGGTCAAACTGGCACCTAGAACAGTCACGCTGATCAACCTTAATGGCATGGGTCAACTCCAATCACTTAGTGGTCTAATCAAAATATAATCCACTAAATTGGCTAGGTAAGTGAGATCGGTGGGAGGATATGCTAAGCTTGCCATAGACAGCATCAAAAATAGACAGGTAAGCCGCTCTCAATTAAAAATCACCGATCGAAATACCAAACTTATCTTAAATATCAATTAGTTAATTAATTTTGATTTGACCAGCCTAATGATTTGGGTTCAACCACTGAGCCACAATCAAGGTCTATTTGATCTAATCAAAGACATAGATTTGACCATCTATAACTATTGTATAGATTTTAAAAATTTTTTAATTTAATCTAATTCAATATTTGGTTAGATTTAATCAATTTCTCTACATGATCCATTAACTCTTTGATTCTAATTTTAGGTTTAACCCAATTAAGAAGATCTGATTTGAGCTAACCCATGCCTCCATGTTTTGTACAATATCATTAGATCTTAAATCATAATTCTAGATCTAATCGATTCTACACTTAATTCTTAATTAAGTTTAGCATCAATATGGGTTTAGGTTAAATTTTGAAACTATTTCTCATGTAAATTTTTTACATTAAATCATAAAATCTTTTAGATCACATCTAAATTTTTATGATTTCAAATTAAAATAATTTTAATTATTAAGATTAGATGTAATTATTTTTTTTCATAATTTGTATCACATACAACAAATCCTAAGATTTCAAGATCTAGAATTTTGCAAAAAAGTAAGTTATTCTTTTCACTTTCTTCTTTATGGAACCTCATAGTGGCACCCCTACATGCTATAAGAGCATCCTATTGAATGAGAGGAGAGGGTCATGTAACTCTACTTGCTCCTATGACTGGATGGCCTGGTGATTATCCAATCCGAATACTTTGCTACTCAAATCATCCAATCTAAAATGTATAGGACTGATCAAAAATTAGTTTTAAAAATAAAATATATTAGATCTAATTTAAATAACATATAATCAGATCTAAAAGTATATAAAATTATATCATAAGGAGCAAGGCTCTGATACCAAATGAAGAAAAAGTAAGGTAGTTCTATGCATGCAATTTAAAAAATTTTCACAGCGGATCATCTGAGATTAAACACTTTAATCTAATTTACATACATAAGATCTAATCTAGACTACCATATCAAGATCTATGATATGATTTAATATGACACAAAGATCTGAAAATAGAAATCAGTATCGATCACATCAATGCTCTACATTAAATCTAACCCTTCGATCTAATGAAAACTGATCTAATAAGTTTAGAAACCATTATCGAACTGTAATCTGCTGATCTCTGCTGGTTTATCACATAGATAGGTGCTCTTTCTAATTATTTACAGTTGTACAAATGTGTCCAGCCTCTATAGATAGTCCACACAAAGATCGGTTGCAGATCAAGTTCCTCGGGAGTGCTAGCTCACAAGGATCTTCAAAGGCTGATCTACTTCTTCTTCTCTTGAACTCTTGGACGCTTCAAAGGAGAGAAAGAATCTGTGGAGGAAGGGAAGAGAGGAGAGAGCTTTGGTAGGGAAATAAAAATCAGCAAGGAACACAATATGGCGTCAACAATTGGAGCCCTCCCTTTTAAGATGGGCATTAGGGTTTGGGTCAAAAGGAGGGGTGCCAAGGACTCCATGCCAATCCCAATATTGGCATCCCAAATTTCCAAAAAAATAGTTGATGGCATGAGAAAGAAATCCGATCTTTCTCATGCCAACAAACTCTTCAAAACATTCAAGAAAAAATCTCTTGGCGCCACCCTTCTTTCTAAATATAACGGATCACTTTCCTTCTTATCTCCTTATCCCTAATTCGGATCGCATTTAAATTAGATAGGAGATAAGAACCATGACTCATCATGCATGCCACCCACCCTATCTATGCCCTCTCTCCTCACACCCAAAATTCATATGCCAAAACCCTTTTGGCATTGAGAAGAGAGGCATGGGTCCAGGGTAGCACAAAGGGAGAAGGATAAAGTCCCTGCTGACTAGGACTCTTCATTTTTAATTTGATCTTAAACCAAATCAAATCTGGTTTGAACCCAATGAGAGGAAGGAACCTAATCTAATTAAGAATCTAATCATCTCAATAAATTTTTAACCCAATCAGAAATTAGCTGAGTCCAAGTTCTGATCAAATTAGGAATAAGTTTCTCTTGCAATTAGACTGGATCAAATCAAACCCAATCTAAGTCAAACTGAATCTAATTCAATTAGATTTGATCCAAAGCTCTTTGCTCCATCAAATTGAGTCAATTAGCAATCTAATTGCTATTAAATCCTCCATTAACATAAGATTTTCCTCCAGAGTTTCAATCCAGTGGGACTCTATACTAGAATCCCAATCCAATTGAACTCTTCAGCCATCAGATCCGACTGAATCTTCGAATATATGTGATCCCATATGTTTGAACCTAAGTTGGTAGTATAGGAACAACTTTCTATACTAATCGATGTAACCATCTAGTAATGAGATCCGATGTTCGGATAGATTGAAAGATTGTAAAGCAATATTCTAGAACCTACTGACATATGGTTATCGTATAATTCATCCCTTTGATCCAAATACTTAAAGTAATCTAGAGTTTAACTATCAACCCTAATATAGTCATCCACATTGTATTTCAACTTTTCAAATCTATCATATGGATTATCCTGACCAAGATTTTACTAAATTGAAATACATTTATGTATAACTCTTACTTATTCAGAGGGATCAATTCCATCTTGACTCGTACCGACTTGATAAGTACTTGACTGCATCCAATAATCTTCTATCACTAAATTAAAAATTTAGATTGTCTAGTACTAAAGTACAGTGAGTTACTTATAAGTCATCGTGGTGATCTCAGATCAGAGGGATACTTATACCCATACCCTTCACGAGTTACTCTTAACAGCAAAGTGCTCGACGAAAGATCACGTTTGGTGCGAATGTACACCTACCTTCCACCTGCATGCTATACCAGTGTCTCTACACTCGTTGATTAAGAGGACAACCAACTCATATGGCACACAATGATCTATACTTGATATTGCTATCATCCTATTAACAATATATCATTTGATCGTGAACATATTTTAAGGACTAAATAATAAATCTTTCTTTATCGATTAAATATAGTTCTAAGGACTTCATCACAACATAAAGTTCAAATAAGATGGACAAAATATGATTAAAAAGTTAAATAACTTTTATTAATAAAAATTTATATATAATTTATAAATGTGAGCATAATTATCAACAGACTGACGATTTTTTTGGGACATAATTTCTAACACTCTCAGGTCACATCGATCCGAAATCGATCAGCTTCTCCAATATTATTTGCTAATCGGCTTGATCCAAAACTGCTAGTAAGTGAAACTCTCATCTTGGTCAGATTTTGATCTCCATCACCTTGCATCAGTTTCTCACCGACCTGATTAAGGATACTCATGTCATGGCACCTAGTTCAGATATTTACCGATGTCAGCTATTGTATATCGATCTCTTATCGATGTGCTCCCACATCTATGTACGGTTATCTTATAGCTATCATCCAGCTCAGTCATAACTATCTTTCAATTATATTCTAGCTTATTTATCACATGGACAGCTGCCTCACGATCTTTGCACAGCTGGCTATTCTATTACAATAACCCAATGGCCTAACAGATCTCCAACAACCTAACAAATTTTTAATGGTCTGATAACTTAACAGATCTCTAACAGTCTAACAGATCTTTAACGATCTAACAACCTTTTCTTAAGGCCTAAGCAAACTCCCTCTATAAAAGGGGGAGAAAGTGCTCTTCGGAGGATAAGTCTAAGCTAAGTTTGAACTCACATGGATAAGATTCTACTAAAATTCTCATTGAAAAATCAGAGTTCTCTTCACTTAGAGTTCATTCTACTTCTCTTTACTCACAAACTCTCACTTCTTACTTTCTATTTCTCCATTTTCACTACTTGTTTTCAAGGTTCTGATTGACTTAAGCATCGGAGGATCCTAAATCGGAGGGCACATCATGATTTTGAGATTTTTTTGGCTATTTTTTTTGAAGATGCTCCAGATTTGATTGCGATCGACCTGTGATTCACATCGACTCAACTCTTAGCTCTCCAACTCAGTTCAGCACTGACCTCACCTCCAGAGCCTTGCAGCAACAAATAGGAAGCATTAACACTTGAGTTCTTCAAATGATGAATGTATTTTCTCTAGAAGGAAATATAATAATTTGTTTTCTCTTCTAGCTAATATATTTCTATTCTTTGTTTTCCTTAAATAAGATTTGAAATGAAGGTGCCAGCTAAAGTTGTTAAAACTTCGAGTAGTTCTACCAAGTGACATAGGACCAAATCTCTCTTCACATAGGTTTGATGGGACTATTCTTTTAGTCTTTTGCTAAATCAGATGATTTATATGACTCGACAAAAAATATATCTTTAAAAGTCAAGAAATAAAATATCATAAAATTGAAAAGATAGATCAACCAAGGATGCCCAAAGAGAGAGTCCAAATGATTCGCTACGTAGGATACCATTCAATTGCAGCATTATTCACTTCTATGTAAATATGTGAGACCTCAAAACATAGCAATAATTACAATAATTTATTTGGAGGTTCGAAAAGCCATCCGATAATCATCATAGAATCACCCTCCAAATAAATTTAAATCTCTAATGATCTAAGATAACTGTATTTGGTAGGCCATGGTTCAATAATTAAAGATTCCTAAATATTTATGAGTAATCTATTTGGCGTTCCATAAAAATTCAAGGTCATTGACCATATAATACCAAAACTATCCATATTATATTCAAAAAAAATATATTTATTAATCATATAAAATATATTATAATAAATTATTAATATATTTTATTAATATATTAATAACTAATATATTGTATAAAAATATATTTGTTAGTTCTATAAATTATCAATCATCTAAAAATATATTAATTATTATTATAGAATTAATATTTTTATTTATACTTATTTATTAATATAAATATTTATTTTGATTAAAAAATAAGATGAATAGAAGTAATATATTAAATATTTTTATTATATAAATATAAAGTATAATAAGATATTTTTATTTATCTTTGAATATAATATATAACTAGTTTAAAACCCCGTGCGATGCATGGTATGTGATTATTTTTTTTAGATAAATCTTGTGCTAATCAACAACCTTGATTCTGTGAAGTTTCTTTATAAATTCATAATTTTTTATTATTTTTATTTTAAATTATTTTTTAAACCTTTCTATCTCTTATTCTCCTTCTTTTTCAATCCTCTCTTTGCACACCCCCAACTCTTTCAATAGTAAAATTAACAATATCAACCATCGACCACTACTACCATCAATGGCCGCAGTATCTTCGAGCTTGAGATGGAGTAAAAATATAGCAATATAATGATAAATGATAGTTTTGTGAGATACCGATTAGAATCTTGATGAGTATACCTCCAATTAATGAGTTATGAGAGATTTAAATTTTAAAAATAAAAAAAATTAATATTAAAATTTTGGAGATCCAAACTATAAAAAAATTTCTTTTAAAAAAATTAAAATTTTAAATTTTTTTTTCCATCTCTTCTTTTACTGCTTTGTTCCTCTCTCTAAGATTGATGTATCCAATCTACGGAATGCCAGATGATCAGTATCTATTTTTGGAATATAAAAAATAATTAAAAATTTATAATTAATTAATATTATTTAAATAATAATTTATAATTAATCATATATTAGATAACTATCTTTTAAATCTCAATTATTAGTCTAGATAAGTTCAAATAAAAAAAAAATCAAAAAGCCTCAACAATAAAGTTCACAATAATAAAAGATCTTTACTGTTATTTTTTTTAAGAATAATTTTTTATCCTTTTTTATCTTTTTTTCTTCTTTTTCTTTATTCCCTTTTCTTCGTCTCTTCTTCTATGGACGTCCGAGCTCCTCGGCCCCTGGGCCATCGACCTCCTCCACCCTGGACACTACGTTGAGCTGCTCAACCTCAAGGTCTCCCACTCGATCGAGGCTCCTGAGGATGAAAAAACACAGAAAAAATAGGAGGAAAATGGAGAAAAAATCAACGAAAACAAAGGGAAGACAGAAAAAATTAAAGGTAAGATCCTTTCCCACCTCGCATATATATTATTCGGGTCCCAGATTTATCGGGTCTGGATATTAAATATCCAGACCCTATCCGTTTACATGACGGTTTATCGGATCCAAATCTGGATCTGGGTAAATGGGTCCAATACTAATATCAGACCTGGATCTTTCGGATAAATACCCATGGATCTCGGGTCTGGATCCGATCCGTTGACAGCTCTACTCTCTTTCCTGCTCTTTTTTCCTTTTTTTTGTCTCTTTATATTCCTCTTTTAAGATATTTTTCATTATCTAAATTTTTCTATTCAGCTGCTCCAAGCCTCCCACCCGATTGATACTCTTGGAAAAAACATAGGAAGCACTTGGGGGAACATAGAAGAAATCAACAAAAATGAAGGAACAATGGGAAAAAATGGAAAGGTAAGATCTTTTCCCATATAAATTGATTTTTCTTTTTTTGGGGCTTATTTTTCTTTTCATTTCTTTGACTGTTTCGGAGATATGTGTGAAGAAGAGCACTTGAGAGAGATCAGAGGGGTTTCTTAGGTTCCAATTGGGGTCCTGTCTCAAGCAAATGGGATTGTGTGAGTTGTGGAAATGGGGGATGTGATGAGAACTATGGGAAGGAGAGCACTTGAGGGAGATCGGAGGGGTTTCTTAGGTTTTAAGACCCTCGACGGCCAGTAGTAGGGCCACCACCTCACTCATTGCGGCTGCTTCTTTAGCTCGAGATGGCAGTAGGCCAGGCCCAACTTGGGCACCAACTCCGATGGGGGTGTAGTTGTTTGGCGATGGTTGGGGGTGGTGGTGTCGGCAGACAGTCTTAATGATGAGAGTAATAAACCCGATGAGGCCAGCAATGTTGATGATAGTGCCCACCATCCAGATGAAGAACTTTCGATTGACAAAAAGGCACTCAAGATCGACGTACTTCTTCATCAGGTGTTTTGCTGAGCGGATGGGCCCGCGCAAGGCTTTCGTCCGTCGGGAGGTGGTGACATGAGAGATTGCAGTGGTGCTAGTGGAGCGACGGGTGCAGAGCCCGTGGAAGTGGAGGTAGGCGGTGGAGGTGCTGTAGGAGTTCAAGGAAGTGTGCACGGCGTTGATCAGGAAGTTTGAAGCAAGTTGTGGATGCCATGGTGATGGAGATCCGAGTAGGGGGAGCAAGCTCAAGGTGCTCCTCACCCTCATTGATAACCTCCCCGATGGGTATCCAGTGAGGAAGGCTCGGAGTTGAGGGCGGCGGTGTCAGAGAGGGTGACAGAAGAGGAGGAGAATGAGGGAGGAACATGTTCAAACCGTAATGATCAAATCGCTTTGGGCGGAAAACTCTCAAATTCTCCTCCAAACCCTACCTCCGTAGCCTCCTCTTGCCGACTCCTCCCCTTAATCATCGGAGCTTTTTCGGGGTCCCGCTCTTCGCTTCATCTTTTGATTTAGTTGGGTTATAAATCTTTATTCACGTGTCACGAAGATGCTTATCACTAATGCGGAAGCTCCATTTTATATTATATATATTAGATATTAATATAATATAATATTGATATAATATATTAATGATATATAGATATATTAATTTTTTTATTGAATTGAAAAATATTTTTATATTTAAATTTTAGCTAAAATCACCATCCGAAGGTGATCTTGGATTCTCGACCCTTATATTATTGGATAAAATGGTGATTTGGATGGAAGTGATTTGGTATCATTATATCATATATATGATCACCGTGTCCATCCATATCATCCTAGATCTTGGATGAATCATCCGTACCAAATGCCTCCTTGATATGGTATCCAAGTCCTGGACTGACTCGGATAGGTTGGGCGGTTCAGCCCAGCGGCACTCGTCACTCTGGACTCCATGGGGTCCGAGAGCCGAGAAATTATTGCCGGCAGAAGCCGTAGCTCGCCCTTTCTCTCTATTTCTTCCCTTATTTCCTTTCAATTTTCGGATCTGATGAAGCCATCCACCTCTCCTTTTTTTTTTTGGTAAGTAGATCCTTCTTTTCTTTTGGTGCCGCCGTCAATGGTGGTCGTCCCTGAGACCAGCCCCGTCGCAAGCCTTTACCGCCCTGTTTTTTTTCCCCTGTTGCTTGGCCTCATTCCCTTGTTTTCCTCCCTTCTGGTCACTGTTATGTCTCCATCTCTGGCCGCTGAACCTCTCCCCTTGGTTTGCCTCGCCCAGTCTAATTGTCACCATTGGATCCATGTAGCATCAACCCCTACCGTCCGATCCCCTCATCCTCATGACGTAGTCAATATGGTAGGGTTATTAGCGATCGAGAACCAAAGGGTTTCCTAAAACTTTATCTTTCCTCTCTAATTTGGCGATGTAAATTTTGTTGGTGTGGGTCTAAATGGATCTTGTGTGGCCAAAAGTCATAGCTTTCGTAGATCCACACTAGATCGTCTCATTGTGAATCATTATTGGTAGATGACGATGCCCGTAATATGAATGATCCAGACAAAATAGAGACGTGCTCCGAGTCTTCTCCTGCAGGACAGAAAATCTCAAAATTGGATTATGTTTAATATTGGTATGGAAGGAGTTTTAGATTTTGAATTTTGAATTTTCATTCCTTGTGTTAGATGGAAGCAAGGTGAAGTTGTATTTTTTTTTTTTTTTTTTTTTGTCCTTTTCTTCATCTTAATGAAATATAGTATGTGTCCTCCCTCACTTTTCATCAAAACGAGAAAAAAAATGTGTTAAAGGTACAGTGGATTCTGTTGGGATGGATAAAGCCACTACATGACTATAATTCATCATGTTGATATTGCGATAACCCACATGTTCAGTTATTGTCATCAATAGGTTGAGTTGAGGCTGATAGACCAACTTCACCAAATTGACCACACAAGAATCATCCAACGGACCTACTTCATCAAATAACCATTGCATCATACATGCATGGATGGCTTTGAGCTTTCAAACATATCTCTCCAATGAACAGTTGATTCGAAAAAATTATCAGACTTGATGCAGACATCTTTAGCCATTTTAAGTAAGATCGGATAAGATCTAGAAATAAGTTTCTTGATATTAAAAAGATGAATCATATGTCAACTTCTAGAGGACGTAAGTTGACTATATCATATCAGATTGGAATGATTTTTTTTTTTTAAAAAAATTAAGTAATTTTTTAAACTCTACAACATAAAACCACCTGCTAAAAGATTTAGCGCGGTTAGTGGTAAAATCCAAATTATATCTTCTAGATCTTGAAATAGGTCAGTCGGATTAAAAATTTTCTTTCTATAAAGATTTTGGTTGGAGATATCTTTAAATTCAGAAAGTATTAGATGAAGCATAATAACATCATGTTGCCATATATTTATGTATTTTTATGATCACCGCCATTCACACCAGGTGCTTGCAATGCAACGTCATGTTCTCATTTTATTATACTACTATAAAACCCTCCTTTATCAGACTACGACACCCTCACTGCTCACCCGGATCAGACAAATGGACCTCATGCTGGCGGATGGAACGTCTCCTTCCTTCACCCAGCCCATCAAGTCCAAGTATGGGCCTTAATAAGGTCGATGGAACGTCTCCTTCCATCACCCGGCCCATCTGCTCCAATTGGCACAACCATGCCAACGGCTTGGATCTTATGTATGCCGAACGGCGACAGCCACAGATTCTGGTTAGTATCATTTTCTCGCCACTTTTTACCCTACCCTGATTCTGATGGCGATGGTTCCACCACCCCGAGATTCCAGGATCCCACATGCGACAACCTAGGATTTTAAGCTAAAAGAGCCTAATCTTGCATAAAAAAATAAATCCCATATTTGATTATTATATTTAGTAAAATAAATATATGAAAAAGTGATAAAATAAATTGATGGATTCTACATCTATTTTTTATGACAGAATATAAAATAAAGGCCATCAGGAAAGTGGTATTTGTTTTCCCCATATTAGATTATCGGACGAAGGTAATTTGAAATTATCATCTTTCGACAAAAATATCCTTACCTCTATTATATCAGTATTATATTAATTATATTATAAAATTAATATTATTTATATTAATATACTATAAAAATATTAATAGATATGTTAATAAATATTAATTGTCAATACACAATCAACAAATATTTATCAATCATCAATTAATCTAAAATAGCATTGATTAGTAACTAATATAATTATTTATGCACCATAATATGATAAAAGTTATTTACAATAATAAATATATTTCCTAAAATATGTATAATTAATTTAAATTTTTTTAATCGATGTAAATATATTTTAATATTTGAAATAGCTAATAGATCATAAATGATCGGTAAATAGACTGAAAAAATTTATTATTTGAATTACTTACTCAAAATCATTGTTAAAAATTTGATAATCTTTCTATATAGAAATACTTTCAACCATATACCAGTGTTTTTTTGAGTAATTTTTTATAAATCAAATATCATAAAATTTATCTTCTCCCTAATCATTATTTTTAGATAAGTGATTTGCAAAATGAGTAAATTACCTCATAATTTGATATACTCCAATCAAACGGAATCCAAATTAACTAGTGGTGAATGAATCACTGATTATACTTACAATCCCTGCCATTAATCCTCAAATCACTTACGAGTAGATTCAAACATGGTGGGGCATATTTGTCAACAAATGACGTATATTTATCAACCCCTAAATAATTAAGTTATATTGTCACTTCTTTCCAAAGCCCATTATTTCCTTATCTCCTTTTGCTACAGCTATTTCAACTGCTTCTCTTTCTTGCCCCCTCCGAGTGGAAATAAAACAAGACATATTAATAAAAAAAAGTGATATTTAGTTAGCAATTCCTTGTCCCTCTGCGGCATTACAGTACAAGGCATGGTCCCTGACCTATATGTTAGGATAATTCAGTCGGCTTCTTCGATTCTGACTTTCAATCAACCTGATAAGTATAAATCGCCGACTATCAATCAGTAGGCCGACCAACAATCGGCTATTCTTAACCATCCCTGACAAACTCTGACTATGATAACTCAACTGATTTCAGATCGATAATCATCGACATATTAGAGTTGCTGACCGATGGTCATTCGGACTTCTACAACTGCCGACATACAATCAACATATTTAAACTGTCGACATAGAGTCGGCATACCAGAAACCACCAGTGTAGAAAGCACATAATGGTCAGAACATGATCAATGGTGGGTATAATCGTCTATCCCATGATCACATAATGCCGAAATAAGCAGAACCCACGTATCTAACCATTACAAATAGTTACCAACAACTTGTCTATAAAAGGAGGTAAATGAATAGTATTTGATAAGATACTCTTTTGAGCTGATACTCTACCACTTTAAATATTCATCTGCTGTTCACCACTCTCTACTGACTTAGGCATCGAAAGGTCTCCATCGGATATAATTTCAGTCAGTGCGAACTTTATTTTACAGGTGCTCTTCACCAATAACGGATGCAACAGGAGATTGGCCGCAACACATTGGTGCACCAGGTAGGAGGAGATACGAAAAATCATGGCAAAAATCAGAGCTCAAAAAACTCTACAGGATTCGCGAGATAATTTTTCCACTGGAAAGATCTCCCTCCCCCACCTCTATTGCCAGAGTCCAGCTCTTCACGTCCTGTAGTCACTATGGACACTCAAATTGCTGCTTTAATGCAGAAAATGAAGGTGTTGACAGACGCGGTGCACAGCCTCCAACAACAAAAGACACAGCAACAGCAGCAGTCGCTGGTAGAGGAGTCAGTGGCACATTTAGTGCCATCCAAGTATAGCCACCATCCTCCACGGTACTCACCCTCTCCATCTCCAGAACGACGACCGTCTCGACGTTCTCATCGAGTTCAGCAACCACTTTATAGGCATTCTCTTTATGCCGCTCATCATTCGCAGTGATCTTCCTCTCCTTCCTATGTATATAGCATCAAGAAGGAGAAGAGGCCGCATGTACCTTCCACTTCTCCATCCTCAAGTTCTTCAGGGGATTTTATCTCTGAATTTTTTCAGCAACGACAGCTCGATGACTACGAGCATAAATTCAAGGAGATCGATCACCAACTTGCCCGACTCCAAGTGGAAGATCGGAAGTCCTCCAATGATCTCGACTTTCACATTGTCCAACCTCTCTCTCAGTGTATGTTGGACGAGCCGATCCCATCACGGTTCAAGATGTCGCAGATGGAGCCATAAGACGGCTCCACCGATCCGATTGATCATTTAGAGAGTTACAAGGCTCTCATGATGATCCAGGAGGTGACCAACACCCTCCTATGTATTGGCTTCCTGACAACTATTCGGAAGGCTGTTCGAGTCTGATATTCTGGACTTCAGCTGGAGAGCATAAGTTATTTCGAGCAGCTTGAACATTCATTCATAGCCCATTTTAGTATTAGCCGAAAGGTGCTACGGACATCAGATAGTCTCTTCTCCATCAAGCAAAGTGAGATAAAGATATTGAGAGACTTTGTGGCTCGCTTTAACGTGACCACACTTGATGTCAGGGATCTCAATGAAGATATGACCATCTCGACCATGAAGAGAGGTCTGAGGGGATCCAAATTTACTTACTCTCTAGATAAAACTCTCTCTCAGACCTATGCTGAACTTTTGGATCACGCATACAAGTATATTCACATGGACGAAGGCGCTTCTGATTGGCATCAGACAGAAGAAAAAAAATAAAAAAAAAGAAATAAAAAAAAGTGGAGCTTCAATCGAACCAAATCAGCCAACAACCGATAAAAGAGCTTCACCCCATCGATGGAGTCCAAAGCCGAATAATTATAGTAGTAGGTATGACTCCTATACTTCTCTTTCTGCTCTCCATGCGTAGATCTTAATGAAGATTGAAGGAGAGGAGTATCTTCGACATCTCCCACCGATGAAAGCACCATCGAGGAGTTGCGACAAGAAGAAGTATTATCGATTTCATCATGATCATGGTCACGATATCAAACAATGTGTTCAGCTCAAGGATGAAATAGAGGCTCTGATTCGATATGGCTACCTTAGGAGATTCCAACGAGATCGTCTGACTCAACCTCCCACTGACTAACAACCTCAGCCATAAGTTGAGGAAATGATCAACAATCGGCTAATGGTAGGAGTGATCAACATGATTTTTGGACGACCGAAGGATTGGTAGGTAACTTCCAAAAAAGAGTCGGTAAAGAAATGATGACTTGATAATATAATCTCTTTTTTGAAAGATGATGTTCGAAGAATACAAACTCTTCATGATGATGCTGTTGTCATTTCGATGATGATAGCAAATTATGATATAAAAAGAATTCTAGTCGATAATAAAAGTTCTACTGATGTTCTCTTTTACTAAACTTTTTTCTGAATGTGATTATCGACTGATCGACTTAGAAGAATCTCAATGCCATTAGTCGATTTTACTGGAGATATAGTTATCGTAGAAGAAAAACTTACTCTCCCACTAACTACAGGAACAAATTCACAATAAAGTATCATTCTCTTGACATTCATGGTCGTCCGAGTTTCTTCAGCTTACAATGCCATACTTGGATGACTCGGACTCAATGCTTTAGGAGTGGTTGTATCAATATATCATTTATTGATCTAATTTTTAACAAAAAATAAAGTTAGAAAAATACACAAAGATCAACAACTTGCTCGATGTTGCTTCATAATCTCTACAAAGAATAATCAATTTGAAGACTCTTTGTCCGTTGATAAATTGGATAAAAAAAATAAAGAAAGGGGTGAACCAGCTGAGCAACTGGTTTCCATCCCATTAAGAGAAGATAATCCTAAAAAGAAAGTCCAAATTGAATCGTAATTATTTGATCCAAAGTGATAATAACTGGTAAACCTGCTAAGAGCAAATACTGATATTTTTACTTGATCGACGATCGATATGCTAAAAATTTCTCTGAAAGTAATCTCATCGACTGAACATTGATCCTAAAGTTAGATCGGTGAGGTAGAAGAAAAGATCTTTTTCTCCTAAAAGATAGAAAGTCATCGATTAAAAAGTCAACAAGCTCCTTGCGGCTGGCTTCATCAGAGAAGCTAATTATCTCGATTGTCTCGCCAATGTAGTAATGGTGAGAAAAGAGAATGAAAAATAGAGAATCTACATTGACTACATAAATTTAAATGAAGCTTATCCGAAGGACAGTTTTTTCTTACTAAAGATCGACCAACTAGTTGATGCAACTTCGAGACATCGACTTTTGAGCTTTATGGATGTCTTTGTAGGCTACAATCAAATTCGGATGGCATCCGAAGACGAGGAGCACACTGTCTTCATAACCGATAAAGACATCACTGTTACAAAGTAATGCCATTCAATTTTAAGAATACCGAAGCTATTTATCAACGGCTAGTTAACAGGCTGTTCAAAGCATAAATTGGATGCATTATGGAAGTCTATATTAATGATATGCTAGTGAAGAGTTTCAAAATTTTTGATCACGTTTGGAACTTGAAAGAAGCCTTTGACATACTTTGACGACATCAGATGAAATTGAATCCAACTAAATGTGTATTCGGGATAACTGCTGAAAAGTTGTTTGGATTTTTCATATCACAACGAGAAATTGAAGCTAATCCCAAAAAAATAAAGGCTATCATTAATATGAAGCATCCAAGCTCCAAGAAAGAGATACAACAACTCAATAGAAGGATCGCTGCACTCAGTCAATTCATCTCAAAGTTGACAGAAAGATGCCTACCTTTCTTCAAGACCTTACGACAAGCAAAAAACTTTTCATGGTCAGATGAGTGCCAATAATCCTTCGAAGATCTGAAAAAATATTTAACATCTCTACCATTACTCACAAAATAAAAGGAGAGAGAAATATTATATCTTTATCTGACGACTTCGGTAGAGGCGGTTAGTTCAATACTTGTCCATGAGGATGAAAATCGAATTCAACGGCTAATTTATTACACTAGCAAGGTGCTTCATAATACTGAAATATGATATCCAAGAGTGGAAAAGATGATTTACGCTCTGATCATATTATCACAATAACTTCGACCATACTTTCAGGCACATCCAATAGTTATCTTGACAGATCAGTCGTTGAAGATAATTATGTATCGATCCGATACTTCAGGTTGCATGACAAAGTGGGCAATAAAACTCAATGATTTGATATTCAATATCATCCACGACCGTCAATGAAGACACAAGTTTTGTCCGACTTTATCACCGAGTGTACCGTATCCGATGATAATTTTGAGGATAAATTTGATGATAAATCGAAGCAAATTAAAACTCTTGAGGCTGACTTAGCATCGGTGTGGGTGTTACATATTGATGGAGCATCCAACGCACAAGACAGTAGAGCCAGTCTCATCCTCACCAATTGTGAAGGGATCGTAACAGAATATACCCTTCGGTTTAATTTTAAAACCTTAAATAATCAAATCGAGTATGAAGCACTTTTAACTGGCTTGAAGACTACCAAAGAACTTAACATTAACAATTTGAAGGTCTTCACCACCTCACAACTGATCACTGGGCAAGTTAAGTGCGATTTTAATGTCCGAGACTCCATTATGATGAAGTACCTTCAGAAAGTGAAAGATCCTATATCAACTTTGAAATATTTTGAGATCTCTCATATTCCAAAAGTAGAGAATGCTCGAGCTGATGTACTTTTTTGACTTACAACTACTTCATTCAATTTGTTCAATCGGACATTCATCGAATATCTTGAATAACTGCGTATTGACAAAGTCGAAGAAGTGCTGCAAATCAATGATGAGCCAAGTTGGATAGATCCGATAATCCAATATTTGACTAACAAAACTCTACCTGCAGATCCTTTAGAAGTCAAATGACTAAGGTGGATGGCCTTACAATATATTTTAATGAATGGACAACTCTATAAAAGATCATTCTTTTTTTTCTTACTAAAGTGCTGGAAACCAACAGATGCCGACTATACGCTCCAAGAGATTCATGAAGAAATTTATGAAAATCACTTGGGAAGTAAATCATTGGCTTATAATATCTTACAATAAGGATATTATTCGTCCACCATGAAGAAAGATGCAGCTGAACTTATCCGAAGATGTGATCATGCCAGAAGTATGCTAACATACAACATCAACCAGCCGACCAGCTGACATCAATTATTGCACCATGGCCCTTCGCGCAGTGAAAAATCGACATATTTGGTCTTTTTCTTCCGACATCTGATTGAAAAAAATTTATAGTGGTTGCCATTGATTACTTCACTAAATGGGTGGAAGCTAAACCTTTGGCACAAATCATTGAAAGTAAGATGGAAGACTTCATTCAGAAATCAATCATATACAGATTTGGTCTATCATATACCATCATCACCAACAACGATCGATAATTTGATAATCAAAATTTTAAAAAATTTTATACAAAATTTCATATTACGCACAACTCATCTCAGTCGGCCATCCACAATCCAACAGTGAAATGAAGGTGACAAACCAAACAATTCTACATGATCTCAAGATCAAATTGAATGAAGCTAAAGACCTCTAAATGAAAGAATTATATCTGATCTTGTGGGCATATCGGATAACTCCTCGTATATCGACAAAAGAATTGCCATTCAACTTAGCCTATGGAACTGAGGTAATAATTCTACTTGAGATCGGATGCCATCAGTGAGAGTCGAACAATATAATGAGCCAAGTAATTTTGAATGTCAGAGAGTTGACCTAGACTTACTCTCAAAAGTCCGACAGCAAGCTTAAGTTCGGATGGCAGCATATCGATAGAGAGCAGCCCATTATTATAATACAAAAGTCAAACCAAAAATCTTTCATCCAAGAGATCTGGTTCTAAGAAAGGTAGAAGTTTCAAAGCCTTTGAACTAAGAAAAATTATCTTCAAACTGGGAAGGACCTTATAAGATGATTGAGACACTTCGTCCGAGCATATATCGACTAGAAACTCTCGATGGAATGATTATTCTTCAAATTTGAAATGTCGATAATTTGAAGATATACTATCAATAAAGTTGTTCACATGTATGACATATTCGAAATGAAATATTGAGATTCTGAATCTTAAAATTTTCAGTCATCTACAAGTTATCTATAGAAGTGGCATCAGACTGATAAATAATCGGTCAGTTCATGCCAACTATATCCCAATTTTCACTGTAAAAATCGACTTAAGTTGAATGATGGCATCAAATCGATAAATAATCAGTCAACTTATACTGACTATATCCTAATTTTATACTATAAAAATTGACTTAAGTCGAATGACTACTCATGTTGACTTAGCTTTAGCTAAGTGAAATATTATACCGACTCGACGTCAGTCGAGTAAAAAAATACTGACTTGACTATGGTCAGTCAAAGGATATTTAGCTTGTCACTATCTATCAAATACTTAAAAAGTCTAAAAGCTAAGTCAGCTGATATCCGACTAGTAGACAAACTCTACTACGATTATTGATCGACATTTAACTCACCGATGGATAATCGATAATCCGACTGTTATTCAATGACCTTGACAGCACACCAAGATTGAAAAGGGATTTCACACTTGAAATTTTTTTTTTCATTCATTAGAGAAAAAGATTACAAAATTGGACCCAAGATCCGACTACAAAATTAGACTATTGTCCGATTACAAAAATAAATATATTACACCGATCACCAGTCGGCTTCTTCTTCAGCTCGCTTCGATACAGCTTCGGTGATTGGAATAGATTCTGGTGTAGCCAGTGCATCTCTCTTATTTGGCGCAGTGGTCTCCTCGATAGCCTCTTCTCCCAACCTAGGGGAGACAATGCTGCTCAGATCTAAGTTCGGATATAACTTTCTGACTGCATCCCTGCCGTCCTCATATTCAACGCAATAAGAGGCGAATCCGCCCTCGAGAATTTCATCCTTGTACTCCTGTGATTCTCTGAAATTTTTGATGGTCAGATTCAAAGCATATTTCACCGACTCTGTATCGGCCAGTGCCAACTTCTCTTTAGTGGTCTGATGCCTCTCACGCTTCGTCTTAATTTTTTCAATACACCTATCCCTTTCCCTTCAGAGCTGATTGATTGAGTGCTTTTTGCTCTTAATCCAAAATTTTTGAGATGCAATGTTTTGTTGAGCCGACCCTAATTCGACTCTGATCGACTCCAGTTTGGTCATCGCACGGGAGATCCCCTCCTGAAGACCCTTCTCCCACTCCACTGTTGCCTTCCCTCGTTCAGTTGCTGCTTGAAGTTGTTTAATGACGGCAGCTTTCTCGATGTTTGCGGTTGCAATTTTGTCCATCTAGGCCCGACGAAGCTCAGCAAATTTTTGATATCCATTTTTCAAAGCGTGCATGTCATGTGCCAACTGAAAAAAAAAAGTCAGATAAAAAAAATATATCATCAACTTACTCCAAGGATCATCGGATAGAAGGAAGAAAATATCTTGAACATAGTCTGATTTTTCTTATTCTCCCTGTTAGTCGGGAGAAGAGCAGTCTCGATGAGCCACTTGACTAGCATCAGAGTAGCCAAAGCTGACTCACCAACTACAGTCCGGATGTCGAAGAGGGTGGGGAGACCCATCGATGATCCATCATCGACAGAGATAGCCGATGCCTTTTTTCCCTCTCCAGTTGATGGTCGTTCGCTCGAAACCGCCATAAAGTCGGACCTTGACTGTGCTTGAGGTCATGTTGGCCTGGTCAGAGGCACTTGAGGAATGGTCTGCGTGGCAGCAAATGGTTTGGGTTTGATCGTGACTGCAGATTCGGTCTAAATCCCTATTGATGGAATCGAAATTGATGTTGTCTCGATCGCTACAACTGGCATGACGGCACGGCATCCTCATCTCTCACCGTCTCTACTCTAACCGACGATATTTTGATAGGAGGAAGCATTGTCAGAGCTGACAACGCTATGATCGGCTCAGCACCAGGAGCTACCACCGTTGGAATGTCAAGCTTTCTCATCAGTACCGACTCTGAATCAATCTGACTCTTCTTTGTCATTTGGGATGATCCGGTGTCAGTCGCTACTCTCTTCTTGGTAGCATATTGACGAATGTCGGTAATTGAGACTCGTACTGTCGAACGCATATCTATAATCAGAAGGCAAGAGTTTAGTTACAAAGTTTGAAAGTAAATGAAAAACAAAACAACCGACTATGCTATACCTAAAGAAGTCACCAAACTAAGTCCAGCACTATAGAGAGCTTGCTCCGTCATTAGCTCTCACTGCACTGGAACTTCCATATCCTTGAGTCAAAGAAAATCTTTTCGGTCAATAATATCGACCCGACTATGTTTGTTGGGGCTGGTTCTTGGATCACTCCAAGATAAAGAAAAGCCCCAAGAAGATAAAAAAAGATAAAAAAAATTGATTCTTCCACCCATGAATGAATGATGGAAGATCAGAAATAAAAGATAAATCCTTCCTTAGGTTGAAGAACCACCAACTCTTGGCTTTCGAGTGAGGATGAAGGATGAAGAAGGCTTAAAAAAGAGAAGGATGAGGGTTGGTCGGAATAAGACGACATAATAAAGCAAAACTAATAATTAGCCGAATAGAGTTCGGAGCTAATTGAGCAGGGCAAAGACGATAGTAATCAAGGAGATTCTGGATAAACTTCGAAATCGAAAATCGAAGACCGGCTCGAAGGTCCTCTACATAAAATGCAACCTGATCCGAAAGAGGAGAATTCATCCGACCATCCAGATCAGGAGCGAAGAGTTGAAATTGCTTTGGAATACGATATTATTTCTGGAGTCGTTCAATATTGGATCCGAATAAGGAAGAAACTTACATCTCCGGATCCGAAAGAGAATCATCAATCGGATCTTTTGATCGACTATCTCCAGAAGTTGAAACCTTTCCTTTCTTACTCCTACTTGCCATTAAAAATGATAGATGGCAAAGAAATCAAGAAGAAGAAAGAAGAAAACTTAGAAAAAGGAATGAAAACTCAATATGGAACTAAGAAATGACATAAAGAACAAGGAAGACTTCGAAAGCTCTCAGCATCCGAGGCGGAACCCTCTATTGCAGGAGAAAATGATGAATGCAGAAGTAGAAGATCCAAATGAAAGTGATATTATATATATAGAATCCTTTAACAGTCTAGATGAAGTTATTCAAATCAAAGCTTCTTCAGATCTCAATACATGGTTACATCAAAACTGACCATTGATTGGATAGTTTGATGCACCTATCTTCAGATTACGCCACCTCACTACTATCTACGTGAATGGCTCAGAGCTAATGACATTTGAACACGTGGCCAAAATCGACTAGTTAGAATCAAATCAACCGGATTCACCGGATGCTAGACTATCTTCTCAAAATGACACCCCAATGATGATCTCACAGTTATTGAAACCACAAAATGATTGAAAATTTTTTATTATTTTTAAAGAAATCATTAATATCTGTAATTGAATCGGAGCTCAAGATAACACATGGCAACTTTCCTCATCCAACGTGTCAAACCACATGCCAATCCATATGTCAGGCTACCTTGGATTTGGGTGTGGGGGGCAATTGTTGGAGAAATTCAACCGACTCTCCTAATTTCGACTTTCAATCGATCTGATAAGTACGAACCACCGACTATCAATCGATAGGCCGACCAACAATTGACTATTCTCAACCATCCATGGCAAACTCCGACTATGATGACTCAACTAACTTCAGACTGATGACCATTGGCATATCAGAGTTGCTGACCGATGGTCATTCGGACTTCTACAACTACTGACATACAATCGACATATTCAGACTGCCAACATAGAGTCGGCATTCCAGAAATTGCTAGTACAGAAAGTGCATAATAGCCAGAACATGATCAGTGGTGAGTATAACTGTCCATCCCATGATCACATAATACCGAAATAAACGAGATCCATGTGTCTAACTGTTACAATGGTTACCAATAACTTATCTATAAAAGGAGGTAAATGAATAGCATTTGGTAAGACATTCTTTTGAGATGATACTCTACCTCTCTAAATATTCATCTACTGTTCACCACTCTTCACTGACTTAGGTATTGGAGGATCCCCACCAGACATAATTTTGATCAGTGCAGACTTCATTTTGCAGGTGCTCTTCACTAGAAACGAACGCAACAGGAGATTGGCCGCAAAGCCATGCTTGAAGTTTTAAAATTGTAATGATATCTCTATACTATAGTTCCCCTCAAAATCGGTAAATCAATATAGTAGTAAATCAACACGGTCAATTAAGAAAGTTTTGCATTTTCAAATCCTTTTTTCCTGTTTGATTATCTCCTTCATTGAAAAAAGATGTCAAAAGAATCACCTTGTTTATTCCATCATTCCATAGAGGAAAAAAAAAATCCTTCTCACTACATTTCCTCATTCTCTTTTCTTCTTTTCTTAAAAAATCTGTAAAATATTTGTTCATCACCTCTTCATTCTTCAAAATGTAAAATCCCTCCCAAAAAAATCTATCCCTGCTTTTTAAACAATCTCATCTACAATTCAAATGGATATGGCTTCAAAGGACCCAAGTAATCCAATTTTCATGACTATGTGCTCTTATAATAATGAAGTCCACATCATTTCAATCTCATAAGATATAAGTTTCAATCATATTTATAATGAAATAGTAAAGCAGTGAAAGCATTTATCTCTTGTAATGATAAATGTAAAATTCTATGTTCCCCAAACAAGTCAAGAATGCTTGTTATACTTATGACCAATAAGAATGTTAGAAATGTTCATGAAATGTACATCAAATTGAATGCCACAATAATTAAGATAGTTGTTAGTCATTCTGCATGTTTGACTCAAGCTACTAGTGTGGTAATCGATATGAGGTAACATATGAATTATTTGCACTCCTTTCTTTTAGTATTCTTCATTTTAATTAGTCTTGTTATATAAGGATTACAATTGGGTTGGATCTAACTAGATATTGTTTATGTCGAATACATGATATATCAAAAATTTATCGATTCAAACCCTACCTGTTTATCATACAGATCAAAAATCAATTTTTATACTTGACCATTTTATTAAATAGATAATTATGCTTGATCTATAATGGGTTGAAATAAGTTAAATGGGTTAAATACTTAAGCAAATGCCACCCTTGGTTCTGCAAATCTAGTAGCTGCCTTTATGTACTATTTACGATCTACATATGTGCAATCTATTTTAAGTGCAAAGTTAATTGCTAATATATTGAAAAAAATTATCTTTTTATATTGTAGGATAGTGGACTATTGCAGAATGTTAAAAGCTATAATTGAAGAAGAACCAAGTCAAATAACACCTTTGGATGCTTGGGAGGGTTCCCATTGTTATAACATAATTTGTGATATATATCGGATATAGTCTAAGAAAACTAACAAGTCTAATTATCTACTTTATAAAAATCAAGTAAATTAACTTATAGAAGATCACTAGACCAAAATTAAAATCCAACCAAAAGCATGTGCAGCACTAGCCTAGGGTGTATTTCTGTTCTTCGTGCAGAAAACTAGAAAACACTATCCTAAGATATGACCAGTACATCCGCTTGTGAGTACGACCGTAGAGAAGATTGATGAAGACTCTTTTAGCATCCAAAAGAAGAGAAAGTAAAAGAATTAATTAGAAAAAAATTAGAAAGAAGAATAGTAGAAGAATTAAGAGAAAGAAGAACAGCTTGAGCTCTTAGATTGCTTGCTGGGTTAGGACTCAAGGGGCTTTTTTATAACCACCATATTCTAAATGTTGGGCTAGCCCAACGTTTAGAAATTAAATAGTCCAAATTAAAACCCCAATGTTCAAAAGCTTATAAGCCTGATGATTAGAGCCCAACATTTTGAAAATGAAGGCCCAATATTCAGAAAATTTAATATTCAAATATCAAAGGCTCAACATTTAAAAAATTAATATGAAAATTAAAAGTTAAAATAAAAAATAATTTTGGGTTGGCAAAATGCTAAGTCCGCACCTGCATCCATGCCCAATCTCGATCTGCTTCACATGTACATGTATTAAAGATTTTTCTTCAGACCATCTCAAATGCCTCTCAGGGCTTGGCTTAGCCAAACT
The DNA here is from genome assembly GCF_000442705.2 of Elaeis guineensis. Taxonomy (NCBI): domain Eukaryota; kingdom Viridiplantae; phylum Streptophyta; class Magnoliopsida; order Arecales; family Arecaceae; genus Elaeis; species Elaeis guineensis. Next base: position 114,057,702 of record NC_025997.2, on the reverse strand, counting down.
CTTTTCACATATAAAGGGCTTAAGAAATCTTTCCAATCCCGATACGGGACTAAAAAATCTCAAACAAGATTGAAAATAAATTTAGAGAAATTTTTTTAAAAAATTTTGAGTTTTCAATTTTGAATTTTCTGCCAACACCCACAAAACTCAAAATTTTTTAAAATATTATAAAATAAAATAACATAAATTTTGGATGCTTATACTATGCAATGGATAAGATGATTTAACCTTAATATGAATAGTTTTCATCTAAAGAAAATAGAGTAAACTAAATCTCAAATTATGTTCTTTTCATCTAGACTTCAACTATCAAACACATGGTACAAAATTCTTCATCGCAAATTTGTGCATTAGTGATCCTGCATATGTATCTTAATTTTTTATGAGAGTAACTAGAAATAACCCATATCTCATATCCATGGCCATGTACGAATATCTTTATATAGGTGAGCCCCTCTAGGGATGTGTGCAGTATCACATCTTGAGGAATACCTTTTGGATCTTATTCAGAAATAAACTCTTTTTAACCATTATATAGGAGTACTAATTACCATAGGGATGGGATGTAGTCTATGACTCCTATATCAAATAAACCACTTGTGCTTTTTGACCAATTAATTGATTTATTATTATCATATTGAACTTCTTTCAAGGGATCTTGTATCACAAAGGTTGGATTTCCACTGTTGAAAGATTCTTTATAAGTAAAATTCTATCCTCCTTGATGTCTTAAAGACCTTTGTCCTATTCAAGCTTTTAGTAAGACAATCAGTAAGATTTTTTGATCAGATTTTATAAAACTTAATACTATTATATCATGCTTTTATTACCATATAATAGACTTTTGTCTTAACTTTATATGTCAATTAGTTTTAAAATTTACAAGTTTCTTTTTATAGAAGTCAATTATAGCTCTAAAATTATAGTGAATAGATATAGGAGGAATAAGAGTTTGTATCAAAGGAATAGATGACCACAAATTTTTTAGCCATTAAGCTTCTAAGGATGTGATATCAAGGGCTATTAATGCTACCTCCATGGTACTTCTAGCTATTATAATTTATTTTACAGCTTGCCGAGAAATTACACTACCTCTAAGTGTAAAGACATCATGAAGTAGACTTAATATCTAAAGAATCAAATATCTAGTTAGCATCATTATATCCATTAAGTACAGCTGGATAGCCAATAAATCTAAGTTTATAAGAAATGGTACCTTTAAGATATCTGAAAACTCTTTCTAATACTATCCAGTAAGGCATATTAGGGTTACTAGTATACCAACTTAATCTGAAAACTGTATAAATAATATCAGATCTAGTTCTATTAGCTAGATATAAAAATGATTCAATAATTTAAGCATATTTTTCTTAATTTACAGAGTTATCAGTATTCTTTACTAATTGAATACTAGGATTATATTGTGTAGATAAAGAAGAATAATGAAAATATCCAAACTTATCTAAAATCATTTGAGTATAATGTGATTGAGTTAGATAATAGGAGTATAATGTGATTGAATTAGATGATGGCTATATTTTTTCCCTTTTTTGCTAAATCAAATGATTTATATTAATCGAGAAACAATATATCTCTAAGAATCAAAAAAAATAAAATATTACAAAACTGAACAGATAGATCAACCAAAGATGCCCAAAAGGAGCATCCAAATGATTCGCTACATGAGATACCATCCAATCAATATCATTATTTGTTTCTATGTAAATGTGTGAGACCTCAAACATAGCAATAATTACAATAATCTCTAGCAATCCTGTAGATGATGATGAAGTCTATTCTTATTAATAGGAGGCTTGGAAAGCCATCCGATGATCATCATAGAATCGCCCTCCAATTAAATCTAAATCTCTAATGATCTGAGATTACTACATTTGGTAGGCCATGGTCTAATGATTAAAAATCTCCAAATATATATATATATATATATATATATATATATAATCTATTTGGTGTTCCATGAAAATTCAAGATCACTGATCATATAATATCAAAATTATCTATAATATATTTTATAAAAATATATTTATTAATCATATAAAATATATTATAATAAAATATTAATATATTATTAATATATTTATAATTAATATATTATATAAAAATATATTTATTAGTCTTATAAATTATTAATTCTCTAAAAATATATTAATTACTATTATAAATTTATACTTTATATTTATTTATTAATAAAAATATTTATTTTGATTAAAAAATATGACAAATAGAAGTAATATATTAAATATTTTTATTATATAAATATTAAATATAATAAGATATTTTTATATTAATGATATATTGATGTAGCAATCTGTTTCGCTGGACTGAGGAGTATATTTGTCTTTAAATTTTAGCTCAAGATCAATGTCCAATGATGATTTTAAATTCTCTAGTCATCCCATTTGTTACGGTGATTACGGTGAGCACCTCGGATCAACACTATATCATAACTCATATCAAACTATCAGGTCAATAATACGACCGCTGACTGCCATATGAGCTGAGGAGTCTATCTCCGCATTAAGCTGAGGCATCCCCAAGGTCTGACCTATATTTGAGCTGTTCGATCGACTTATCTCTTCGATGTACGTGACAGTTGTCTATCCCGAATAAGATAAGATTTGGTGTAACCATCTCTTATGATCTCGTGGAAGCATTTAAGTACTGAATTATCTCACCCAGTTTGGCATGTCCAATAGCCTGGCAATCTTGAGATCATGCAATCTCATAGCTAACAATCCAGCTGTTTGACATCCTTCTATATAAACAACCAGAGCTCCAAAGATCTAAAAAAATTCAATCGAATCCCTCTCAGAGAATTCATTGCTGCTTCTTTGTTTTTTATTTTTCTAACTTGAGCATCAGAGGATCTTTACCAGAGCCACGACCTTCGATTTGAGACTTATTTTGCAGGTCGCTCCAGCACTAGCATCTCTGCTTAAGATTTTTAGGTATCCATCCTCTGATCCCAACTGATTTAAGCAGCAACAGATAGAAGAAGGACTTATATTTGTATTTATGGCTCCAAGATGGACATCTTCTCGATTTTTCAATTCCGTCGCCTCCCGACAGATGGTCAGTCAGGCTAACAATCAAGCTCAGTCACTGGTGTCAGAAATTCCTCTGTTGATGCAACTGGTCATTCCACCATCAATTCAACCAGCCCTGTCAGCATCAGTCATGGCCGATCAATTTGGTTAGCTCTTCTAACAAGTTCAACATCTGACGACTGCAGTTCAAATAGTCCAAAGCTTTCTCACGCCCTTTCAGGTGGCACCACAACCTTCTTAGGTTGTCTCTACACCCTCTACAGCGATGCATCATACGGTTCTCTCGATGGTGCCACCTGTGCTTTCTACAGCGGTGCCCCCACAGAATCCTGTTTTATTTGCAGCTCCACAGCCACCACCTCAACCAGAGCCACAGGCATCTTTTCAAAGTTCGAAGAGGAAATTAACCCATCAAAATCACCTTAGGATCTAGTAGCTAGCCAGGCGGCGATCTCCAAGCCCACAGTCGGGCCATGACTCGACCTTCGGACGTCGATCTCCTCTACGCTTCAAGGTTGGTACTGTCCATAAAGTTGACTTTGAAAGACGATTTCAGGAGCTCAGCCAGCAGTTGGGCCAGAAAATTGATAAGATCTTCAACAATAATGGCTCCTCGGTGCTGCCCTATGAAGGGTATAACAGCCAACTGCCCTTCGTGCCAAGGATTATGTAGGAACCACTCCCTCTGCACTTCAAACTACCTCAGTTGGAGGTCTACAATGGAACCACCGACCCCATCGATCATGTGGAGATCTTTAAGGCAGTCATGCTTCTTCAGGAAGCACCAGATGCAATTCTCTATTGAGTGTTCTCTCCAATTCTTAAAGGGGCTGCTCAACAATGGTACTCGAGTTTAAGATCGACATCTATCCATTCTTTTGAAGACTTATGTCGGTCTTTCGTCGGTCATTTTATCAGCAGTTGATGACAGCAAAAGTGGTCTGACTACCTCCATACTATCAAGCAAAAGATGGGCGAGACAATCTGCTCTTTTATGAACAGATTCAACATGGTGGCCCTGAGGTCCAAAATCTGGACCAGTCAACCGCGATGGCCGTAATGATGAGCGATCTCTTGGAGATCGACTTGAAAAAATTATTAGTTAAGACTTATCCTCGAGATCTCTTTGATATACTGGCCCGTGTGGAGAAGTACGTCCACATGGAAGAAGCCTTTGCTGATGATACTCCTACCGGTTCAATCACGACAGGACCCAGCAAGAAGCACTATCCAAAGCGAGAGAAGAAAAGACGCCAGCACTCTCGATCCCTGCCCTCGAGGTGAAATAATGGAGGTCAAAATCATCGATCCCGCAGTCCTCTGAGAAGGATTTGGCAACCATCACCTCCTCGGCTATATGATAGCTACACATCTCTGAATGTTCCTTGAAGGGAGGTGTTGTTACAAGTGGGGCTTGAGTTACCTGAGCCTCGACTGATGAGAACAAGGTCGGAATACTATCAGGACCTGAATAGATACTCCTTTTATCATCGTGACCATGGTCACGATACTGAAGATTGCCACCAGCTTCGTGATGAAATCGAGAGGCTGGTTAGGCAGGGGCGGCTGAATCATTTTGTTCGAAGAGCAACACCTTAATGTCGAGCTTCGAGAGTTCAATGCCCCCTCTGTCTCTGTAGCATCTCCCTTAACCTCAGCCGCAGCAAGTACCAGTGCGGCAGGAATGACAGCAGGGCGGAGGGCATATGACAGAAGAAGAGCGACCTATCCGAAGACAAATCCACATGATCACTAGGGGGTCATCTGAAATTCGATTCGAATGGTGAAAATCGGCCCACATCTAAATGAGGTAACCAAATACCGACTAATTAATCTTTTGCAAAAAAATACAGATCCTGTCGTCTGATGATCAATTTTGCTCTAGTGACCTGATGATGCGGCAAGCCAAAGTCTCACAACCTACCGAGAGGCGCTAAAGGAAGGCTATTGCCCAACTAAGTAGATAAAGTGGCATGCCCAGAAGCTTGTAGGCTAAAGCAGCTCATCGAAACTCCAATATCAAGGCCATGAAACTCAGCAAATCTCCACATATATCACCAATGATGTAACTATTTTCTATGGAAATAAAATTTGTAGGGCCATCAATTTGTAATTGACACCTGAGTTCTCCAAGAGTCGCTTCCTCCTTCTACTCAAGAACCTGAATTATAACTACGGTCAACTAACGTAAGGGCTAACTTATCAAACTCTCGAGAAGACCTCGACAACTTCGAGATGGGGCTAACTTACCAGACCCCAGTAAAGCCCGAGTCACGTGAGAAATGGAGGGAGACCTTTAGGGAACCTCCGGAAGACTAACTTTCCAGACTCTCGAGAAGACCTCGATGACTTCGAGGTATGGCTAACTTATCAGATCCCAGCAAAGCCCAAGTCGTGCGAGAAGTAGAGGGAGACTCTTAGGAAACCTTCGAAGGGCTAACTTACCAGACTCTCGAGAAGACCTTGACGACTTTGAGATGGGGCTAACTTACTAGATCCCACCAAAGTTTGAGTTACGCAAGAAGTGGAGGGAGACCCTTAGGAAACCTCCAAAGGGCTAACATACCAGACCCTCGAGAAGATCTCGACGACTTCGAGGTGGGGCTAACTTACCAGACCCAACAAAGTTTGAGTCACGTGAGAAGCGGAGGGAGATCCTTAGGAAAACTTTGGAGGGCTAACTTACTAGACTCTCGAGAAGACATCAACGACTTCAAGGTGGGACTAACTTATCAGACCCCATCAAAGCTTGAGTCATATGAGAAACGGAGGGAGATCTTTAGGTAACCTCTGAAGGGCTAACTTACCAGACCCTCGAGAAGATCTCGATGACTTCAAGGCAAGGCTAACTTACCAGACCTCAAAAAAGCTTGAGTCGTGCGAGAAGTGGAGGAAGATCCTTAGAGAACCTCCAAAGGGCTAACTTATTAGACCCTCGAGAAGATCTCGATGACTTTAAGGTAGGGCTAACTTACCAGACCTCAGCAAAGTCCAAGTCACATGAGAAATAGAGGGAGACTCTTATAAAACTTTCAGAGAGCTAACTTATCAAACCCTTGAAAAGACCTCGATGACTTCGAGGTGGGGCTAACTTACCAGACCCCAGCAAAGTCTGAGTCATGGGAGAAGTGGAGAAAGACTCTTAAGGAATCTCTGGAGGGCTAACTTACCAGATCTTCGAGAAAACCTCGATGACTTCGAAGCGGGGCTAACTTATCTGACCCCAGCAAAGCTTGAGTCACACGAGAAGCGGAGGTAGATCCTTAGAAAATCTTCGAAGGGCTAACTTATCGGACCCTCGAGAAGATCTCGATGACTTCAAGGTGGGGCTAACTTACCAGACTCCAGCAAAGCCCGAGTCATGTGAGAAGTGGAGGGAGACCCTTAGAGAACTTTTGGAGGGCTAACTTATCAGACCCTCAAGAAGACCTCGACAACTTCGAGGTGGGGCTAACTTACTAGACCCTTGCAAAGCGCGAGTCATGTGAGATCGGAGGGAGACCCTTAGGGAACATCCAAAGGACAAACTTACCAGATCCTCGAGAAGACCTCAATAACTTCGAGGTGGGGCTAACTTACCAGACCACAGCAAAGTTCAAGTCATGCGAGAAGTAGAGGGAGACCCTTAGAAAACCTCCGGAGGGCTAACTTACCAGACCCTCAAGAAGATTTTGATGACTTCGAGGTGGGGCTAACTTATCAGACTTAGCAAAGTCTGAGTCATGCGAGAAGTGGAGGGAGGCCCTTAGAAAATCTTCGGAGGGCTAACTTACTAGACCCTCGAGAAGATCTTGATGACTTCGAGACAGGGCTAACTTACCAGACCCCAGCAAATCTCGAGTTGTGCGAGAAGTGGAGGGAGACCCTTAGAAAACCTCCGAAGAGCTAACTTACTAGATCTCAGCAAAGTCTGAGTCGTGCGAGAAGCAAAGGGAGATCCTTAGAAAACCTTCAGAGGGCTAACTTACCAGACCCTCGAGAAAACCTCAATGACTTCAAGGTGGAGCTAACTTATCAGACCCCAGCAAAGCTTGAGTCATGTGAGAAGCAGAGGAAGACTCTTAGAAAACCTCCAAAGGACTAGCTTATTAGACTTTCGAGAAGACCTTAATGATTTTGAGGCGATGCTAACTTATCAGACCCTAGCAAAGCCCAAATCGTGCGAGAAGTGGAGGGAGATCCTTAGAAAACCTCTGATGGATAACTAATTAGACCCTCAGAATACCACTGAGAGTGTAAGATGCCATAGGTATAAGCTCACCGTTGGCACACATTGCCTCTCGCGTGAAGACGAGAAGTGCTAGATACCATATGCACAAGATCGCCGCAGGCACACAATGCCATTAATGAGGTATAACTAATCAGATATTCAGAATACCATTGAAGAGCCCTAGATGCTATAGACACAAGCTCGCTGCTGGCACACACAACCTCTTCAAAAGAAGAATAAAAAGACAGACAATGTATGGCTAGAGACATTACCTCAATAAGTACTCCTTTCGTCTGAGGTACTTTCTCAGACTCAGGAGTAGGAAGATAGTGTTGAGATAATTATTATGATTTCTCAGATTTATGAACAGTCGGATTACGTTCAAGTTACATTCAAGTTGTTCAAAATTGCTCTACACATGTTCACTTCAATCGAAGTTGTCTTAAGAATATCTATGCTAAAGCTGAGCAACCTAAAATCTCACTGATGCTGAGCTGAGCACTGAGCATTTTTTCAAGATGATCTGAGCACCTATTTATGTTGTTCTCTACGAGCCAAGCAAATTCACAGTCCACAGATATAAATTTAAAACAAAGCAATGATTTTCAGAACAAAAACATTCCTTTTTATTCATTACAATCTTTATAAAGAAAAAGCCAGTGCTTCAAGTACTTTACAAAGAAAAAATTGATGTTTCAAACACTTTGGGAGACGGTTTCTCTAGACACTATCTTATGAACAAGAGAAGAACTTGCAGTGAAAGAAAAAAATCAGAGCTTATCGAGGTCTGTTTTTAGTTCTGTTTGGGAATTTTAAATAACCTTAGATCTTAATGGGACATCCAAAAGCTGCCTCCCATCGATGCATTAATTGTAGAAGACATGCATCGACAGAAGACTGATGTACGTGTGACATGTGGAGACTGTGAATGGACATAATTGCTGTCGTCGATATGGTAGTTAATACCAATGATAGGTGAATCGCACTTTGTGCCACTTTCGGAGGAATACATGCAGACATTCTCCAATTCCTCCCACGTAGATGCAATTCAAATTTTGATCTTTTCGAAATCTGTACGATAGCAGGAGCTAGCTCAGATTTTTGCCTTGACTTCAGCTCGACTCATGCCCTGTTTGAAGAATAGCTCAGGCTATGTATTCACCTGAGCTATTTACTCTAATCGGGTTTTGCAGTTACAGTCAGGGGTCGAGCACATGTTAAAAATGAAAAAGCATGATTTTTATTTATCAAAAGAAGAGGAATACATATGTTCCTATGGAGACTCTAATACAAGACTAGGGGCCTCGAATCACAAAGAATAAAAGAAAAAAAGGGCACAAATCACTCCTCAAGGGGATTGTCTGAGCGATCGTTTGCGAGATGGTATTCCTCAATGCCGATAATACCTTCGGTCTGAATGGCTGCATCGATCTTGTCCACCTCATTGAAAAAATAGGACGTCATTATAATTCTCGACCAGCTATCCGATGACACTATCTATAAATCTTTATCCAGACAATCAATTTGAAGATGCTTGACAAAGTCAGGAGGAAGATGCACTTGGGCAATGGACTTGCACTTCTCGAAGCCCACGAAGAACGTCATTTTGTAAGCTTGAGCTATGATTTTAGCACCTTCTTTCTCTAGCCACTTTCTCCTGCTTTCAGCATGTTTGAGTAAAAGCCCCTGATCTATAAATGCACCCTAGAGAAGCTTATGATTTATCTTTATCTCTTTCAACCTCTTCTTCAGATGCTCCATCTCTGATCCGATCTCTTAGACTCTCGAGAGTGGCTCAGGGGAGGTTTGAACTCCCCTGAAAGTGGAACGTCTGTCCCCTCGAAGAGCCCTCTCTCCTTGGCTTGTCCCTTTGGAGATTCTGACCCTCTTGGACGGACCACCATTGAGACTCCTTTGAGAGTGAGTTTCAAAACTTGGAGAACCTCTTCTCGCTTCGAGTGTCCTCCTCAAGTGCTTCAGGTCGTCATAGCTCTGGCGATAGTTTCTCTCAGCCTCAGACCTCTATTTTTCCAAGATTTTAATCCTCCCCTCGAGGTCTTCAACCTTCCCATTGGTCCTAGACTTCTATTGTTCGAGGGCCTCAATCCATCTTTCAGCCTCCCGCAATTCTTCATCCCGATGGAGAATCGACTCCTGAGCCTTTTGAAGAGCCTCCTCAGTAAGATTGAGTTCCTTGGCCAGCTCAGTGTTATCCCTCTCCAGATGTTTCAATCGATACTTCAGCAAGTCGATCTCCTCTTTCTCCATCATCGGAGCATTGAGGTTGGAACTAACGAGGCTCATCAAACATTGACCCATATGTGCAAGGGATCTCAAGGTATTGGCAGACCGTTTCTCCCTGTTTTGTTCGCTGAGAAACAACTTTTTGGCTGGTGGTAGGAGGTTTCTCAAGTATTCTATTGTAGATTGGAGGATCTCTCCTGTGGATGGAGCATGAGGCATTAAATCTGAGGGTCTTGCATAAGTAATGGATGTAAGAAAACATCCAGCAGGAGTCACCATCTCCAGAGATCCTCCAGTCTTTATCGTCTTGGTCAAATATTTCTCCGGATTATCGATCGCCTTTTCCATCCACACTCTCTCTGTTAGATCTTTTTCAGAGCATTTCTTGATGCTCATCTCTGGTGCCATGTTTGTCAGTGCCCCATTGGCCAGGACTTCCTCTTGAGAACCCTGCGTTGTAGCTTCCAATGGTTGGGTCGAGGATTCGATGGTAGGAACAGCATATTCTTCTTCCCTGACCGCAGGTTCCATTTCAGTAATTGAAACCACAACCTGCCTCCTACGAGCCAGAATTTGCTCAAGTCTCTTCACACGCTATGAATCCATCTTGCTCCAAAAAATCACGATGGACAATTAGCACAAAAAGATATATGACTACCCGTACTTTCAAAAAGCAAATTTAAAGGAAGAAGAAAATGAAAGGCTGTCGCAAAATGATTAAAATCTTGAAGAGACCGTTGTCTGAGTGGTCCCATCAGTTACGTCCATCCGCATTAGTCGTATTAGATTGACGTCATCCACCTTAAATGCAACAGAAGCAGATATGAAGGCAAAAACACTTGGCATTGGATCTGAAGCACTTTTAGAATACTCCTTTCGTCTGATTCTCAGACTTAGGAGTAAGAGGATAGTATTACGATGATTATCGTGAGCACCTCAGATCAACGCTATATCATAACTTATATCAAGCTCTCAGGTCATTAATATGATCGTTGATTGCCGTATGAGCAGAGTCTATCTCTGTGCTAAGCTGAGATGTCCCCAAAATCTGATCTGTATTTCAATTGTTCAGCCAACTTATCTCTTCGATGTGTGCGATAGCTGTCTATCCTGAATAAGATAAAATTTGATGTAACCATCTTCTCTGATCTCACAGGAGTATTTAAGGGCTGAATTATCTCATCCAATTTGGCATGTCCAACAGTCCGACAATCTCAAAATTGTGCAATCTCACAGCTAACAACCCAGCTTTTCGACATCCTTCTATATAAACAACTAGAGCCCTGAGGATCTAAAAAAGTTCAATTGAATCCCTTTCAGAGAACCCGTTGCTGCTTTTTTATTTTTTATTTCTCTGACTTGAGCATCGGAGGGTCGTCGCCAGAGCCACAACCTCTGATTTGAGACTTATTTTGCAGGTCGCTCCAGCACCAGCATTTCTGCTCAAGATTTTCAGATGTCCATCCTCCGATCCCGATCGATTTAAGCAGCAACACCATTATTAGATTGGATGGTGATTTGAGAAATGGAGCTGACTTGTGATCACTATCACATAGGATCCTTATAGTACAACCAAATATAATGATCTTATGATCTCCACCTACATCATCGTACATCATCCTTGATCCTGGATGGATTATTCACCATCCATACCAAATGCCCCCTTGATGTAATATCTGAGTCACCCAGACTGGTCGGGACCCTGACTCGGAGAGGCCGGGCGGGGCTCGCTGGGCTAGACTCCATGGAGTCCGAGACCAACCCAATCGTGCGATCCTCACGGCAAGGCTATTGGTTGAAAATTTGGGCATGCCAGCATGACATGATCAGTGGAGGATCCCAGAGGATCCGATGTGCGTGAATTTGCCAGCATTGGTCGAGCGAAATGGCCCGAAGAAGCCCTCGCCCTTTCTCTCCATTTCTTCCCTCATTTCTTTTCAATTTTTGGATCTGATGAAGCCATCCACCTCCCCTGTTTCTTGGTAAGTAGATCGTCCTTTTCTTTTTGTACCGCGGTCGATGGTGGTCATCCTTGAGACTGGCCTCATCGCAAGCCTTTGCCACCATGATTTTTTTCAACAAGGTATCCCCTGTTGCTTGAAACCAATAGCATAGATGGCCTCATTCCCAAGTGTCAGATGGAAGCAGGGCAAAATTGTTTTTTTTTTCTTTCTTTCTTTTTTTTTTTGTATTTTTCTTCATCTTAATGAAATGTAGTGTGGACCCTCCCTCACTTTTCATCAAAAAGAGGGAAAAAAATGTGTTAAAGCTATAGTGAACTCTATTAGGATGGATAAAGCCACCACATTACTATATACATCATGTTGAAGTTGCAAGAATCCACATGTTCGATTATTGAGATGCCATCAATAGGTGGAGTTGTGGTTGATAGACCAACTTCACCAAATGGGCCACTTAAGAATCATCCAACGGACCTACTTCATCAAATAACCATTACATCATACATGCATGGATGGTTATGACCTTCCAAAAGAATTGTTAGATTTGGTATGAACAACTTTAGACACTTTAAGTAAGATTGGATAAGATCTAGAAATATGTTCTTCGTTATTGAGAAGCCGAATTATATGTCAACTTTCAAAGGTCATAAGTTGACTATATTATATTAGATTGAAATGATCTCTATTTTTAAAAAAATTGAATAATTTTTTAAGCTCTACAATATAGTACCACTTGCTAAAAGGTTTAGTGCGGTGAGTGATAAAGCCTAAATTATATCTTCTAGATCTTATCGGATCTAGAAATTTTTTTATCTATAAAAATTTTGACTGGATATATTTTTTAATTTAGAAAATATTATGTGTAGCATAATAACATCACGTTGCCGTTTTATTTTACATATATTTATGTATTTTTATCATCACCGCCATTCACACCAGGTGCTTGCAATGCAACTTCATGTTCCCATTTTATCATACCACAACACCCACTTTTATTATACTACAGCACCCTCCCTACTCTTGTGGATCTGACAAAATAATGGACCTGTTGGGATAAATCGATCGACCTCCATAAATCGACTGATCTCCAGCACAGACTGACACCTGACTCTGCCCCCACAAACAGACATGACCCTGAAAGCAACTACCGACTTTGACTCAACAACAGTCGACCGACTGGACATACAACTCTGACTTTACATCGATTGAATATGCAGTTCTGACTCTTCATCGACCAACTGAGCGAACTGCACCGACCTATTATCGGCTGACCGACTAATGATTCGACTACTACCGATTAGCAACAGACGACTTAGACCATCGGTATAACAAATTTACTAGCCGACGGTCGCTCATGGATTCTACCGATATATGGTCGATTCTAGTGACATATGGTCAGTCAGTCAACTCAGATATGCCTTAACCATCATGAACGATTACCGACCGCACATCACGATGCCATAATTGAAAAATTAATGACCCACTACGTGATTATGGCCCGATGATTTAGTGCCATAAAATACGGGACCACATCCGATGGTTATAAGAACCTTGTCTATAAAAGGGGATAAGAAAAACAGGGCTGGTAAGCCACTTCTGGCTAGAACTCTACTACTCTGAATATTGACATTTATTGTTCACCAACTTCTCTCTCTAATTTAAGCATCAGAGGGTTCCCATCAGACACAAGTATGATCAGTGCGAACATTGTCTTGAAGGTGTTCGTTTCCGACGATAGATGACAGAGAGTTGGCTGCAACAGATTGGCATGCTAGGAAGGAGAGAAGAGAGACAATATTCACCATGGCGAAAAATAGAGCCCAACATTCGATTGTAACCAGATCAGCGAGACACTCTTTTCGTCGGAAAGAGATTCCTTCCCCTCCTCCAGTAGCAGAGCCTAGTTCCTCACATCCAGTGGTCATCATGAACGTCCAGATCACTGCACTCGTACAGCAGATGACTGTTCTTACGGAGGCAGTCAGAAATCTCCAGCAGCAGCAGACTCAGCCACCACAGCCATCGGTGGAGCAACCAGTGGCGCAATCGGTGCCATCCAGGCACAGCTACCGTCATCCACGGCGATCACAATTTCCTTCACCAGAGTGACTATCTCGGCTCTCTCATCGGGACGAGCAACGGCACTCACAGCACTCTCGACACGCCACCCATTATTCATGATGTCCCTCTCCTTCTCAGTTGGATCAAGCAAGGATGGGAAAGTGATTGCGAACACCATCTTCTTCCCCCTCTAACTCATCGGGGGGTTCCACCCTCGGAGTTTTCCAACAATGACTTGATGATTACGAACGTAAATTTTAAGAGATCAATCTCCAACTTACTCAGCTTCAAGTGGAAAGTTGGAAGTCCTCTAACGACTACGACTTCCACACCATCCAGCCGCTTTCTCGACATGTCTTGGATGAACTAATCCCGACTCAGTCCAAGATGCCGCACGTGGAACCTTATGACAGTTCCACTGATCCGGTTGATCACCTTAAGAGCTACAAGGCTCTCATGACAATCCAAAGGACAACTGACGCCCTTCTATGCATCGGCTTCCCGACCATACTTTAGAAAGCTGCTCGAGCATGGTATTCCGGACATCGATCGGGAAGCATCCACTCTTTTGGACAGCTAAAACATTCCTTTGTTGCCCACTTCAGCACCAATCGGAGGCCGCCATGAACCTTGGATAGTCTCTTCTCGATCAAACAAGGAGAGATCAAAATACTTCAAAATTTTGTGGTCCGATTCAATGTGGCCACGCTCGAGGTCAAGGACCTCAATAAAGACATGGCCATATCGACCATGACAAGAGGTCTGAGGAGGTCTCGATTCACGTATTCACTGGACAAGACTCTCCCTCGGATGTATGCTAAACTCTTGGAGCTCGCTTACAAGTATATGCACGTAGAGGAAAGAGCCTCTGACCAGTGCCAAATCGAAAGCAAAGGTCAAAAGAAGAAGAAGAGTGGGGCTCCGACCGAATCAAGTAGGTCTCCAACTAATAAGCAAGCTTTATCTCAACAATGGAGTCTAAGGCTGACGTATAACAGATATGACTCTTATACCCCTCTTTCTTTTCCTCGTGCACAGATCCTCATGGAGATTGAAGGAGTAGAATATCTACAGCACCCTCCACCGATGACAATGAGGAACCACGATCGAAGGAAGTATTGTCGGTTTCACCGTGACTACGGTCACGACACCGAACAATGCTTCCAGCTCAGGGATGAAATAGAGACCCTGATACGATGAGACTACCTCAAAAAATATCGGAGGGATCTATCGACTCAATCTCCAGCTGACTGAGGAAGCTGTAAATAATCAGCCGATTATGGGAGTCATCAATATGATCTTCGGACGACTGAACTGAGGGATAACTCCCGAAGAATAGTCGGTGAAACCACAACAACTCAACGTAATAAGTTTCCTGGAAGAGGATGTTCGGAGAATTCAAACTTCTCATGACGATGCTGTTGTTGTTTTGACAATTAGCTAATAAAAGTATGACAGATGTTTTATTCTACTCGACTTTCTTCCGAATGCAACTACTCGAAGAATCAACTGCTTTAGTGTCGACTATATTTCAGTCCTCTTGCAAAAACCGACATCCCGACTATGATTTTAAAACGACATCAAGTATGCAGGCTTTCACTGTAAAAGTCAGAAGATCGACTATCTTAACACCGAATATACTTCGACTTTCACTATAAAAATCAGAGGATCGACTATCTCGATATCGAATATACTTCGGTTTTCACTGTAAAAGTCAGAAGATCGACTATCTTAACACCGAATATACTTCGATTTTTACTGTAAAAGCCAGAGGATCGACTATCTCGACACTGAATATACTTCGACTTTCACTGTAAAAGCTAGAAGATCGACTATCTTGACATCGAATATACTTCGACTTTCACTGTAAAAGTCAGAGGATCGACTATCTCGACATCGAATATACTTCGGCTTTCACTGTAAAAGTCAGAAGATCGACTATCTCGATATCGAATATACTTCGATTTTCACTGTAAAAGTCAGAGGATTGACTATCTCGACACTGATTATATTCTGATTTTCTTGCAGAACCGACTTATCAACTTCAACTGGAGGTCAGTGCCAGCGATGCAGACTTTCTCCATAAAAGCCATGCTGCCCTCATAGTCGGCTCTCTATTGAAGCAGTCAACTGAGAAAGGCAAAATACCAAGACAACCAAGGTCAGATTAGAACTATACCGACATGGTCACGATCAATCGAGAGATATTCGGTTTGCCATTGATTATCAAACAATACGATGAATAAACCCAATCAAGCTTCAGGTAATGGATATTTGACTTACCATCGTTATCCTAACTAAATACTTCAGAAACTACGCGACTAGCAGATTCTTCAAAGTCTGCAAAATGGTCAGATCTATGATCTACATCCAGAGAATATGGTGGCAGAGTCGGGATTCGATATGACAGACAATAACTCTTTTCGTCCAAGGCAATTGACCACGTGGCGATGCACACGATGACTCACTATTGGACTCAAAAGTGGGGGGCAACTGTTGGGATAAACCAACTGACCCCCATAAACCAACTGATCTCCAACGCAGAACGATACTCGACTCTGTCCCCACAAATAGACATGATCCTGAAAGTGACTACCGATTTCGACTCAACAACAGTCGATCGATCGGACATACAACTCTGACTCTATTTCGGCTGAATATGCGGTTCTGACTCTTCATCGACCAACTGAGTGAACCGCACCAACCTATTGCTGATTGATTAACTAATGATTCGACTACTATCGATCGACAATGGATGACTTAGACCATTGACATAACAAAACTACTAGCCGACGGTCGTTCATGGATTCTACCGACATATGGTCAGTTCTACCGACATATGATCGGTCAGTCAACTCAGATATGCCTTAACCATCACGAATAGTTACCGACCGCACATCACAGCATCATAATTGAAAAATTAATGATCCACTACACGATTATGGCCCAATGATTTAGCACCATAAAATACGGAACCATATCCGACGGTTACAAGAACCTTGTCTATAAAAGGGGGTAAGAAAAATAAGACTGGTAAGCCACTTCTGGCCTGAACTCTGCTACTCTGAATATTGACATCTACGATTCATCAACTTTTCTCTCTAACTTAGGCATCGGAGGGTCTCCGTCGGACACAAATTTGGTTAGTGCAGATGTTGTCTTATAGGTGTTCGTTTCCAGCGATAGGCGACGGAGAGTTAGCTGCAACAGGATCTTATGCTGGTGGATGGAACGTCTCTTTTCTTCACCCAGCCCATCATGTCCAATTATGGACCTTAATTTGGTCGATGTCTCCTTCCATCAGCTGGCCCATCTACTACGATTGGCACTATACCAATGGCTTGGATCTTACGTGGAACGTCTGACAAACGGCGACAGCCACGGATTCTGGTTGGTGTCATTTTCTCGCCGCTTTGTACCCCTGATTCTGATGAGCGATGGTTTCACCACCCTCAGATTCCGGGATCGCATGTGCGGCAGCCATAGCAGCTAGCTTGACACCGGGTCCAATGTTGCCCGGGCAACCTAAGATTATGAGCTAAAAGAGCCTAGTCTTGCATAGAAAATAAACCCCATATTTGATTATTATATTTAGTAAAATAAATATATAAAAATATGATAAAAAATGGTGGATCCTGTATCTATTTTTTTTATGAATGAAATAAATACCACCAGGAAGGTAGTATTTGTTTTCCCCATATTGGATTATTGAACGTAGGTAATTTGAAATTATCATCTTTTGACAAAAATACCTTCACTTATGTTATATTAGTATTATATTAATTATATTATAAAAATAATATTATTCATATTAATATATTATAACTATATTAATATATTTATTAATAAATATTAATTATTAGTGCATAATCAACAAATATTTATTTGTCATCAATTAATCTAAAATAGCATTTATTAATAACTAATATATTTATTTATATACCATAACATGCTAAAATTTATTCACAATAATAAATATATTTCTTAATATATGTATAATTAATTTAAAAATTATTTTTAACCGGTGTAAATATATTTTGATATTCCAAATAGCTAATTGACTATAAATGGCTAATAAATATACTGAGAAAAAAAGTTATTACTTGAATTATTTACTCAAAGTCATTATTAAAATTTGGTAATCATTTTTTAATGCCAATTTTTTAGAATATTTTTTTATTAATCAAATATGATAAAATTTATCTTCTCTCTAATCATTATTTATAGGTAAAGGATTTGCAGAAACAATCAAATTATCTCATAATTTAACATACTCCCACCAACGGACCCCGAATTAACTAGTAGTGAATGAATCATTGATTATACTTATACTCCTGTTCCCGTAATCCTCGAATCACTTATGAGTAGATTCCAAGATGGTGGGGTACATTTGTCAACGAATGGCGTATATTTATCAATTCCTGGATAATTAAGTTATGCCCGTCCCTTCTTTCCAAAGCCCGTTATTTCCTTATCTCCTTTTGCTGTAGCCGTTTCAACTGCTTCTCTTTCTTTCTTGCTCGCCCCTCCAGGTGGAAATAAAGCAAGACACCTATAGTTGATATTAATAAAAAAAAAGTGATAGTTAGCCGTCCCTCTGTAGATTCGTTTATGGAAACCTTTCTGGACTTTAGTTCCTGGTCCCTTCATGGACCACAGTATGAAAAATTCTTTGTTGACCAAAATTCAATTCCTGGTCCCTTTGTGGCATCGTGGTGTAAGGCATGGTCCCCAATCCAAGCTCGAAGTTTTAAAATTCTGACGATATCCCAATACTGCAGTTCCCCACAAGATCGACGAATCAATGCCGCGGTAAATCAACATGTTCCACTTCAGAAATTTTCGCATGTCCAAATCCTTTCATCCTGTTTGGTTATCTCCTTCCTTGGAAGAAGATGTCAAAGAGATCCCTTTGTTTATTCCATCATTCCATAGAGCAAAAAACACGAAAAAACCTTCCCACTGCGCTTCCTTATTCTCTTTTCTTCTTTTCTCAAAAAAATCTGTAAAATATTATTTCATCATCTCTTCATTCTTCAAAAAGTAAAATCGCCCCCCAAAAATTCCATCTTTAAATAATCTCATCTAGAATTGAAATGGATATGGTTTCAAAGGACTCCTGTAATCTAATTTTTATGACTATGTGCTCTTATAGTAACGAAGTCCACATCATTTCCATCTCATAGGCTCCAATCATATTTATAATGAAATAGTAGAGCGGTGAGAGCATCTATCTCCTGCAATGACAAATGTAAAATTCTATGTTCTCCAAACAATTCAAGAATGTTTGTTATACTTATGGCTAATAAGAATGTTAGGCATGTGCATGAAATACACATCAAATTGAATGCTATAATAATTGAGATGGTTGTTAGTCATCCTACATATTTGACTCAAGCTAATAGTGTAGTAATCGATATAAGGTAATACATGAATTCTTTGCACTCTTTTTTTCAATATTCTTCATTTTAATTAGTCCTGTTGTATAGGATGACAATTAGGTTGGATCTAACTGGATATGGGTCCGGTTGAATACATGATATATCAAAAATTTATCAACTCAAACCCAACCTATTTATTATACAAACCAAAAATCAATCTTCAAACTTGACAATTTTATTAAATAGATAATCTAGCTTGATCTATAATGGGTTGAAATAATTTAAATGGATTAAATACTTAAGCAAATGCCACCCTTGGTTGTGCAAATCTAGTAGCTGCCTTTACGTACTATTTATCACATATATGCAATCTATTTTAAGTGCAAAGTTAATTGCTAATATGTTGAAAAAAAATTATCTTTTTATATTGTAGACATAGTGGCCCATTCCAGAATGTTAAGCATATATGCTGTTGTAAAATGCTCCAAAGAGTATCTTGTCTATCGAAGAAATGAGTAATTTTACCTTCTTTAGTAACTCAAATAATTCTGATCGAGTTGTTGAAGAAATAAGAGCTGTAACTGAAGAAGAACTAAATCGAAGAAGATCTTTTGATGCTTGGAAGGGTTCCATCAAGTGCATTAGTCAAGAGTTTCAAGATGTGGAAATCCTTCATGATACTTCCTCAACTTTTGCATTGCAAATTGTAGGGATTTGTATTTGTGAAGAACGATCGTCATCGTATAACTGTGAAATGGGCATATGAAGGAAATGATGGCGTATTCATGCTTCTTGACTAAAAAATCAACATAAATTTATAATTAAAATAATGAATAGTGATCATACATGTAGAGGAGGGCTGAAAGCAGGTTCTAGTCTAAAGCTTTGAAGCATTGTGATTCTAATATTGTAAAAGCTAAACTTCAAAATATATCATTATATCAGCCAATTGATATAGTAAAGGATATTTGTCGAGGGTATGGTGTGGAATTGCCATATCATCAAGTTTGGAATAGGAAAGAGATGGCTATGAAAGAGATTTATGGTCACAAGTCACTATTATATGAAAAGATATGCTAGTACTGTGATGCACCTCTTCAAACCAAACCCAATAGCATAGCAGAGTATAAAACCAATGAAAGTCGATTTACATGCCTATTTATTTTATTTCATGCTTTAATCAAGGATTTTATAGAAGGATGTAGATCACTATTTCTCATCGATGGAATATTTATAAAGCAAAGAATAAAGTATGATTTGGCACCACTTGTAAAGATGCAAATAATGATATGTTCTCCATAGAATATGGTGTGGTCGATATAGAGATTGATAAAAATTAGAAGTAATTTTATCAGATTTTGAAAAAAATGACAGATACTTACATTGACCACCATGATCAGTAGCTCATAATTATGATTGTAGACATCGAGAACTTATCAGAGCAGTGTTGAAGTACTTTTCTAATAGTTTCCACTCATATCTATCATTTCAAAGACAACTTCAAAGATCATGCATGTAGCATCATTTTCATAAATTTTAAGCTGCAACTTCAAAATATCTATGTACATTATGATATTATTGGCTCCATACATGATCATTTGATAATTATCAATGCAAGTATTTATCCATTATCGTGTAACTGAGAGAAAAAGGTTGTTTAATTTATTAAATGCTACCATGTAAACTCCAAGCTTGAATTTTTTTCAAAAGTTAGTTAGCAAAATTACATCAAATGCCTTGGGAACAAAGAACTTTCTCATGCAAATTAAGCTAGAGCATTGGGCAAATACAATCTTTCCTGATCCACATTGGAGTATCATGACATCTAATGTGACAAATTGTGTTAACAATTAGATTATAGAGGTATCCTCCCATACCCCAAATTGTTGATCATATTAGGTTCCAAATTATATAATTGATGCAAGAACAATAGAATTGAGGCTACAGTATCCAAATCTATCATTGCCTCGATCCTAAGAAAGTCTTGTAGAGCAGCACAAAAGAGAGGCAGAGCTTATCCATGTTTATATCAAACATCATGATATATGATGTAAAAGATATGAACTATACATGCAAGGTTGACCTTCAGGAATGCAGTTGCTCTTGTAGCAAATGACAAATCTTCTGCATGCCATATAAGCATGCATATGCTGCATTGAGAAGTTGAAATTCACCAACTTGTAATCAAATATTTCTTAAAATCTACCATGATTTACTCTAGAATTCTTCAAAGCATAGACAAAATTCATGTTGCAAAAAGAATGTAAAAGTAAATTCAAAAACATGACTTTTGAAAGCAAGCCTATGCCCCATAGGTAGTTTCAAGACCTAGAATGCTTTCCCAAAATAACTAGAACCTAGGAATGAAATCAGATCATACACAGATCAGATACCAACATATCCATATTCATATTTATTTTATCTGATAAATACAAATGTAGATATGTATATTATTCAGATATAAAAATTTATATCCATATTTATTTTAAATGAATACGGATATAATTCAGATACCAAAAGTATGGATATAATTATGAACATAAGTTGGATAATTAAACATTATGATTGTAGAATCAAAGATATTACTAAATAGATGGTAAATCAAGTTAATAGTAGATTTATATGGTTGTATATTTTTTAAAAAAATTAATAAATACTATATAAAATTATATAAGATTATAGGTAGATTCAGATATTTAGATATGGATCAAATAGTTATCTACTATATCTATATCCATTTGTCTATGATGGATATAAATATGGATATGGATATTAATTGGATTCTCAAATTTTTGTCCATATTTAGATTGATTTGGATATGACAAAAGATTCGGATGGATATTATCCATACCACTTTCACCCCTACTAGCATTGGAAAGGATTGATCCATTCACTTGGTGAACAACAAGTAAATAAGGTAATGGAGGATGAAGAGATGAGAGAGTCGATACAGGCTGAAGAGATGAGAGAGTCAGGGCAAGCTAGATAAATAATAGATTTGGGGCACGCAAGAGAGAGGGTGAGACAACAAGTGAAGAAAGGTAGAGTTGGGTGAGTTATCTTGGGCCAGACAGATGGCCGAGTTGGAGCAGATCAAAGAGATTGGTTTGAATGGATGGGGGAGTAGGATAGTTGGGATTAACAATGAAGACACAGTTCATGGATGCACCGACCTTTGTCCCCCTCAATAACAAAAAGCGGACTCCCCTTAGGCTGACACATTCTTTATGACTAAGCTTAACTAGCTTGACTATTTTGTGAACATGAGATTTCATCCATTGGAACAAAATCAACAATAATATAAGTGAAACTATCCTGGAAACCTTCTTGAAGCAACAAATAGAGCTTCTTGAAGACTTGCTAGGCATCAGAATCTTCTCTTAGTTAGCTTAATGGAAAATCTCCAAATTTAGATTAATGTAAACCTTACAAAGTATAAAGTTCAGCATTTATAGTTATAAGAACTTCCTTAGCATCAAGCTTTATCCATTCAGGAGACGATAATTCTAGCTGAATTCTATGGCTATCTTGGCCTTCATACTTTTCAATCTGCTATAGTGGTTGGACACATTCTTTTTGTTACAAGAATTGGTTTAAAGGTGGGTAAATGTGCTTCCTTCATCAAATCATCCTAGTAAATTTCACCAGTCATGAGATTAAAGACCTTAAATCGCCTACTTACAAAGTGGTATCCTTCTTCTCCCTAATTAGCCATATAATTCATGTGGGATAGTGGGAAAACATACTTGATCTTGCCCTATGAAAATACATCATGACTCTATACGATCAGTCTCGGCTCACAATTGGTTGATTTATACACCCTCTCCTTCTCAACAATGGTCCTAAGTCTTCATACTCATGATAGATAGGGTTACAAATAAACAAAACACATAATCCACCATACAAGTGGCTCTAGGTCTCAAAGATAATAATGGAGGTGTGAGAATTAATCTTTCTATAGGGTACACAAATTTTTTATTTTTTTATGATGATCCTCAAACCCAGAGATCAGTCTCTTTATATAAAGTAAATGCTACTATTAAAAGATAAGAATAAAAAGCTCTTATCTTATCAGTTGATTGCTAACTAATCTTCAAGTTGTCAACGAGCTAATTTCAAATTTAAATTCATCGAATCAAGCCCACAAATGGGTACAACTGATTTGATTTCTAACCGGATGTCCAACAATTCAATTCAGGTGGAGCAAAGGCCGGCACGATCCTATGAACAAGATAGTTAATGGGACAGGATAAAGGCTAATATCTGATAGTCATGTTGAAAATTATATCCTAAAGTCAATTGTCTAAATGTAGACGATTGTGCTCTTTGTATTTGAATAGTATATGAATTATAAATTAATAAAAGTTATTTGATAGTTTATCATAATCTGTGCATCTTTTTTTTTAGAACTCTTATATTATGATGAAGTTCTTAGAACTATTTTCAATCGATAAAGGAGAATTTATCAAATAGTTTTTAAACTTGTTCGCGATCAAATGATATGTTATTAATTGGACGATAACATTTATCAAGTATAGATTGTTGTATACCATATAGGTTGGTTGTCCTCATAACTAAGGAGCATCGAGACACTGGTATGGTATGCAGATAAAATATAGAAGTACATTTGTATTGAACATGATACAATTGTAGAGTACTCTGCTGTCAAGAGTAGCTCGTGAAGGATATGGATGTAAGTATCCTTTCAATTTGAGATCACCACGATGACATGTAAGCAACTCACTGTACTTTGATGCTGGACTATCTGTATTTCTAATATAGTGATGGAAGATTTTTTGATATAGTCAAATACTTACGAAGTCTGTGTGTGAGTCAAGATAGGATTGACCGCTTCAGAATTTAGGAGATAATGCTTTGCTGTATTTCAATTAAGCAAAATCTTGATCAAAGTAATCTATATGATGAGTCACAAGATTTATGAGGTTGAAACATAATACAGATGTACTGATTAAGAGTTTATAGTTTAACTCCAAAATCATCTTGAGCATTGAGGGTCAAAAGGATGAATTATACGATAACCATATGCCTAAGATTCTTGAATGTTGCTTTGCAATAATTCGATCTATCCGGACGTCGGGTATAATTGAGAGATGGTCACTTCAATTAGTACAAAAATTTATTTCTGTACTACTGACTTAGTGTTCGAACGTATGGGATCACATCACTAGAGATTTCTGTCTGATAAGATGGCTGATTAATGATTATAAATCATTCAAGGATATAATCATCAATATGATTGATGATTAATCTTATGCAAAAGTTATGATAAAATAATTCACTCACAGTTAGTAAATAATAAGAAGATTAATTAGTAATTAGATTACTAATTGACTCAATTTGATTGAGAAATAAAGTTTGGATCAAGTCTAATTAAATTAGATTCAATTAGGTTTGACCTGACTAGGTTATAAGATAACCTAATCATTAAGGGAGATTAATTCTTAATTTGATCAAGATTTAGATTCAATTAATTTTTGATTGGATCAAGATTTAATTAAGAAGATTAGAAGCCTAATTGGATTAGGTTCACTCTAGTCTATTTGGGTCTAACCAAAGTGGATTTGGATAAGATCAAATTGAATCAAAACTGAATTGAATTTTATCCTTGCACCTTATCCCTTTCTCCACGCAAATATTTCATCAAGCAAAAGGAAGTTTTGCATAAGTTTTTTTCCACACCTAAGGCCCCTTGTCGTCCTCTTGTTGGTTAGGATATGGTTGGTTTGAATTTTAATTCAAAATAGATTTGAATTTGAACTCAAACCTAATCCTTATCTAATCCTTATAACGCCCATCGTAAGATGGGGTCTCTTTTGTGTGACAAGAGAGAATGCTTCATCATGAAAAATTATCAGATTTCCATTATGAGAAGGGTTGGGCTGTGAGGCTCTTGGGTGTGGGTTTAGTTTCTAGGCATGGGGGTTTTGGAAGAGAGAAAAGAAAGAGAGAAAGGGTTTCTCCCTTTGACTTCTTCCTCCACCTTTTCTTCCTCCTAAGTCTTCTTCTCCTTTGAAAGAGTCTAGGAGATTTGAAGAAGGATCCAGATCAGCCATCAGGAGTAGACTCTGCAAGGAAGCTAGCACCCCGGGGAGATCGTCGATCGTCAAACCTCCAATCAGATCAGGAGCTTTGTATAGATATCTATAAAGGTCGAACGTTTGTGTGGCTGCTGGACAACTAGAAGAACCAGTATATCTATGGTAATCAGCTGTGGTGAATATTGATCCATGCTCAGGTATTGAGATCCGATCTCAATTTCTTGTAGATATGATCTACATCATAGATACAATTTATGTTTTGATTTCAGATTGTGTATGTCATGTAGTGTCATAAAATCTTTACTTAGATTGTTTTAGATCAGACCTAATGCATACTAGGTTAATATGATTAATCTAAATCTATTTCACTATATTTTAATTCAAAAATATTTTGAAAATAATGCATGAAACGGCCTACGATTTTTTTTAAATGGTATCAGAGCAAGGTTATTGACATGAACATAAATGCTTGTTCTGAAATCTGCTTTTATGTGAAGCATGAGATGTTTAGATCTAATTTTATATGATATATGAGATATATGCAAGCATATGTGATATGTAGATCTAGTTTTATGTCTTAGTAGCCTAATACTCAGAATGGATACATCACCATGGCCATCTGATCATAAGAGGAAGTAGAGATTAAAGTCCCTCTCTTACCTAATTGATGAGTTCTCTTATGGCATGAAGGAGTGCCGCTTGTGATGTCTCATGAAGAAGAATAGCATAAAGAAGATTTATGATTTGTTTTATTGTGGGTTTCTTCAAAAATATCAGATCTGAAACATGAAACCTGTTGCTGGCATACCTATCGAGTTGACTCATTTTTGATTCGAGTCGACTCAAGATCCTGATGAGTTGAATTCATTTTGTAGATGAGCCGACTCAATTGTGCAGGCTGAGATGATGGTTTCTATTCATCATCAATAAGTCGCTCTGTCTTAGAGTCGAGTTGACTCACTGTGATGAGTCGACTCAATCTAGCATGAGTCGACTCATTTTTGTGGATAAAAAATAATTACATATTTTATGCAAGAGTTTTATATCTAAAATTGTTTCATTTTTATACTTAATTAAAAATTAAAAGTAAAAACTTTAGATCT
Source organism: Elaeis guineensis (assembly GCF_000442705.2). Classification (NCBI taxonomy): domain Eukaryota; kingdom Viridiplantae; phylum Streptophyta; class Magnoliopsida; order Arecales; family Arecaceae; genus Elaeis; species Elaeis guineensis. The sequence goes on along the minus strand of NC_025997.2, from coordinate 114,031,615 downwards.
AAAATTGAGAATTTAAGATCTTAAGACATTACATAAAATATGGGGATATGGGTTTGCTAGAATCTAATCCTTTTGATTAGGTTAGACCTAGGGTTGAAATCAAATGGGTAATGGACTAAACTGAGTAGTTGATCGAATCTAACCAAAAATTAATTTAGATTAGATCAAAGTCAGTCTAAATCAAACTCAATATTTGTAGTTGATCAAGTCCATGATTTTGATTTATCAAATGGACTTGATTGTGACTCAGTGATTTAGCCCAAGTTGTTTGGCTAATCAAATTGAAACTGATGAACTAATTGGTGTCTAAGATAAGTGGTTGAAAGAAATTTTTAATTGGGACCGTTGTCTTTCCTGACTAGTCATGCTGGTGTCTAAGGAAAGAAACGAGGACCCTCCCGCTGATCTCCACTTACCTAGCTAATGTAGTCAATCTGATTTTAATTAGGTCGCTTAGTGATTTGAGTTCACCCATATCATTAAGGTTAATCAATATGACTGATTTAGGTACCCTTGAACTAGTTTAGTCTCTAGTTTTTTTCAATAGCTTAGTGAAGTCAGTGAAAAGATTTTTGACTGCTGATTGATTTTAGTTTTAATACATATAAATAATTTTTTTAAATTATTAGATCCTTAAAATGATAATGTTATTGGGATAACAAGTTCATAGCCTCTCATTAAGGTAGATGGTAATGGGTTTAGTAGTCTAGATAAACATTGGAGGTGCCTTATGCCTGATGTTCATCTGGATATTAGAATTATCATCTATTATATGATGACTCTGTTGTGACTATTTGATGAATGATTGGATTGGCCAGAGCTTTATTCAAGCTTGATCATTCATTAGTTAGATCTATTGAGTATGTTCATATTAATGGTTGGACCTAACTAGGACTTTTAGTAGAGGTGCCTTACGCTTGCTGAAAAGGAGTATGGAGAAAAATTTTTACTAAAAATTATTTAAAAAAATAATTAGTTAAGAACTTACCCATAGATGCACATGGGTTGGCTGAGCCTTACTCGAGCCTGTATGCGGTCTATGTGGATTTTAGTACTTACTAAAAAATTAAAGTAATTTTTCAAATTGGAGGTAGGGCTACTAATTCATATAAAATAGTGGAAGAAATCTTTAGACTAAAGTCCAAGTCTTTAGGATTATATAATTCATATACTAAAATTGATCTTTAATTTCTTTTTAGTAATGGCTAGCACTTTGTTGGTCTGCTCACTGTTGGACAGTGATAAACTTATAGGATCCAATTTTGATAGCTGGTATCGAAAGTTAAAAATTATTCTGGAGCATGAAAGGATTCTTTATGTCCTTACGAACCCTACACCTGAAGAACCCACATCCAACGCATGTCGCGCAATCAAAGATACTTATCAAAAGTGGCTAAATGATCAAACTATGGTGTGGTGCATAATGAGGGCAGCGATGAACGATGAATTTAGTCATAAATTCGAGGATGCACAGCCTGAGGAGATGCTTCAAATGTTGAATGAGTCTTTCGACATCCCTGATGATATCGAGAGACACAAAACCTCCTGTGCAGTGTTCAATATCCGAATGTGAGAAGGAGCTTTCATCATTGATCATGTATTGTACATGATCGAGTAGATCGAGTGTCTTAGCACATTTGGCTTTTCGTTGCATGAACAATTAGCCAAGGATGTTATCCTGAACTCGTCCCTAAGTTCTACCTCTCTCTATTGAGTCATTACAGAATGATCAAGCCTGTAGTGAACTATCATAGTTTGCTAGGGTTACTATAGACTTTTAAAAAGGATAATTAGCTCCACAAGGAGCCGATTAATATGGTAGGAAGGTCCTCAGCGGGGTGTCGGTCCTTTAAGAGAGAAAAGAAGAAGGTGCACAAGAATCGTGCAAGGGCTGTGAAGTCCGAACTGATCAAGAAGTCCAAGGCTAATCAAAGTCAGATAAAGTTCTTCTTTTGTAAGAAACTAGATCATTGAAAGAGGAATTATCCTCAATATCTTGCTTTCTTTGATTCTAACAGGCCAAGAAAGAAAAACAAGCAATTGATTGTTGATCAAGATACTTATATGATAACACTTTGTAATTTTTTTATTTATGATACTACTATCTGGATATTGGATACTGAATATCCAATTAACATTTGTAATTTATTGCAGAGACTTTCGATCAGTAGAAAGTTCAAAAATGGTGAGAGATTTTTGAACGTTGGAGATGAAGTCATATTCCAATCCTAGCTTTAAGAATTATCGAGCTGGTTTTCAATTCAAATATTATCATTTTCAGTGATTGTCACTATTGTCTATCTTTTTTGATGAATATAATTTCTATAGGCTTTTTGGCTAAAGATGGATTTACTTTTTCAATAAAGAATGATTTTTATGATATCATTGTAAATAGTACTATAATTATATATGGATAATTAAAAAATAATATTTATATTTTATTACAATCTATTACTGTAATGTACACTTCAAACAAACATCCTAAATTAGATCATATCACAAATGCCTATCTTTGGCATTATCGGCTCGATCATATAAACAAGAATAGGATAAATAAGTTAATCAAAGAAAAAATTTTCAACATCAATGATTATGAATCATTATCAATCTTTGAGTCTTGTCTTCTTGAAAAGATGACTAAGTCACCCTTTATTGGAAAGGATGAACGAGCCAGTAATATTCTGAGTTTAGTGCATATTGATGTATGTAGACCCATGAACATGAGTGCCACAAGAGGGTATAATTACTTCATTACTTTTACTGACGATCTATCAAGGTATGGATATATCTATCTTATGAACTATAAGTCTAAATCATTTAAAATGTTCAAATGATTCTATAATGAAGTAGAAAAATAAATTAGAAAGAGTATGAAAGCTCTTCGGTCAGACTGAGGAGGTGAATATCTTTTCAATGAGTTTTTGATATATTTAGAAGAGAATGATATTCTCTTATAATGAAGCCCTCCGGGACACCATAATACAATGGGTATCAGAAAGGAGGAATCAAACTTGGTTAGACATGGTTTGATTCATGATGGAATTTGCAAGTCTGTCAATTTTTTTTTAGAGTTATGCTCTTAAGACTACTTATTTTATTCTAAACAATGTTCTGAGCAAATCTGTCGTAAAAACTCCATATGAGATATGGATAGGATGTAGGTCGACACTCTCTCACCTTAGGGTTTAGGGTTGTTTGACATATGTCAAATATTACAAACCGATAAGCTTGGACCCCAGTTCAATAAGTGCTTTTTATAATATACCCAAGAAATCAAGGAGATATTATTTCTACCATACTGATGAATAAAAGGTGTTTGTGAGTAATAGGATAGTTTTTTTAGAAAAAGAGTTTCTCAAAGAAGGAATAAATGCCACTAAGGTTGAGCTTGATGAAGTTCGACAGATAGAAAAATCAATACAGACAAGTAGACATGTAGAATCGAATTTGATTAGATCAAATTCGGAGCCTATTATAGAGGTACCTTTGAGGAGATCCGATAGAGTACTACATCAGTCAGATAGATACTACAATTTTTTAGATCAGAATGGTGATCCTATTGAAAATAATGAGGATCGATCACCTATATGGATGCCATGAAGAGATCTAACTCTGATAAGTGACTCGAAACCATGAAGTTCGAAATAAAATCTATAAAGATCAATGATATATGGATACTCCTTGATCGTCTGAAGGAATAAAATCCATAGGGTGCAAATAGATGTTCAAAAGGAAAAGGGGCATAGATGGAAAGGTGGAGATCTACAAAATCTATTTGGTTGCCAATAGATATCGTCAACGTTATAGTATTGACTATGATGAGATATTTTCTCCTATGGCAATACTCAAATCCATTTGTATTATGATTGCGATAGCGACAAATCTTGATTATGAAATCTAACAAATGGATGTTAAGACGGCTTTCTTAAATGGAGAGCTGGATGAAGAGGTATATTGATACAGCTTGAAAAGTTCATATCCACAGATGAATCAAAGGTGTGCAAGCTTCAAAGATCTATTTATGGATTGAAGCAGTATCTCGAAGTTAGAAAATATATTTTGATAAAATGATCAAAACATGTAGCTTCATTAAGAATAGAGAGGAGCCTTGTATCTACAAATGGACTAAGGGTTCTGTAGTTACTTTTTTTATATTTTATGTGGATAACATTCTCTTAATTGGAAATAACATTCCTACTTTACAAAGTGTAAAGTTTGACTGTCGTCTCAGTTCTCCATGAAGGATTTGGGAGAAGCATCCGATGTCCTAGGGATGAAGATCTATAGAAATAGATCTAAAAGACTGCTTGGATTATCTCAATTCATGTACATTGATACCGTGCTGAAATGATTCAGCATGGCAAATTTTAAGGACTATCTATCGCTAGGTCAAGAAATTTATCTCTCTAAGAAAGATTGTTCGATAACTCCACAAGAGAAAGAGCATATAACTAGAATTTCATATACCTTGGTAATGAGATCTATTATATATGTCATGACATATATAAGAGCAGATGTGGCCTACTCACTAGAGATAGTGAGTAGGTACCAGTCTAATTCAGATAAGAATTATTGAAAAATCGTAAAGATAATCTTAAAGTATTTAAGAAATACTAAGGACCAATGCTCATTTATGGAGACATTGACTTAAAACTTGTGGAATATACATATTTTAATTTTCAGTCAGACCATGATGACAGTAAAAGTATATTGGATTAAATATTTATCCTGAATTATGGGATGATATGCTAAAAAAATTTTAAGCAGCATACTATAGCCGATTCTGTATGCGAAGTGGAGTATATTACAGCATCCGATGCTGCTAAGAAAGCTGTTTGATTAAGTAAGTTCATTAGCAAGCTTGGAGTGACATCCTCCATTGATGATTCTGTTCTACTGTATTGTGACAGTACTAAAGCCATAGCTCAAGCTAAAGAATCAAAGTCCAATCAGAAAACTAAACCATTCTGTATCATTATCATTTTGTTCGAGAGATTGTTGATCAAAGTGACGTCGAGCTTTAGAAGATCGATGAAAAAAAAATTTAGCCGATCCATTTACTAAAGCCCTCAGAATCAAGAAGTTTGATGATCACAAATGAAAGATAGGTATTAGATACTGTTCTAATTGGCTTTAATCCAAGTAGGAGTTATTGGAAATTATGTCCTAAAGCCAATTGTATAAATATAAACAATTGTGCTCTTCTTATTTGAATTGTATATAAATTATAAAGTAATAAAAATTATTTGATAGTTCATCATAATCTATGCATCTTTCTCTTTAGAACTCTTATATTATGATGAAGTTCTTACAACTATTTTCAATAAATAAAAGAGGATTTATCGAATAGTTTTTAAATTTGTTCGCGACTAAATGATACGTTATTAATTGGACGATAACATTTATCAAGTATAGATCGTTGTGTGCTATATCGGTTGGTTGTTCTCATAATTAAAAATATGAAGACACTGGTATGGCATGCAGATAAAATGTAAGAGTATATTTATACTAAATATGATCCAACTGCAGAGCACTCTGTTGTCAAGAGTAGCTCACAAAGGATATGGATATAAGTGTCCCTCCAACTTGAGATCACCATAATGACTTGCAAGCAACTCATCGTGCTTTGGTGTCGGACTATCTATATTTTTAATATAATAATAAAAGATTTTTGAATACAATCAAGTACTTGTGAAGTTTGTGTGTAAGTCAAGATGGGATTGATCACTCTAGGATTTTAAAGATAATACTTTGCTGTGTTTAAATTAAGTAAAATCTTGATCAAGATAATCCATTTGATGAGTCACAAGATTTAGAAGGTTGAAATATAATATGGATATACTGATTATGAGTTGATAGTTTAACTCTTAAGTCATCTTGAGTATTGAGGGTCAAAGAGATGAATTATACGGTAACCATATGCCAAAAATTCTTGAATGTTGCTTTGTAACAATCTTATCTGAATATCAGGTATCATTGCTAGTTGATCACTTCGATTAGTATAAAAATTTATTTCTATACTACTGGCTTAGTATTCGAACCTATGGAGTCACACACACTAGATGTTCTTGTCTAATCAGATGGCTGATTAACGATTATGAATCATTCAAGGATATAATCCTTAATATGATTGATGATTAATCTTATATAAAAATTATGATAAAATAATTTATTAATAGTTAATGAATAATAGAAGAATTAATTAGTGATTAAATTGCTAATTGGCTCAATTTGATTGAGCAATAAGGTTCGAATCAAGTCTAGTAGAATTGGATTTAATTAGGTATGACCTAATTAGGTTATAAGATAATCTAATCGCTAAAGAAGATTAATTTTTAATTTGATCAGAATTTAGATTTAATTAATTTTTGATTGGATCAAGACTTAACTGAGGAGATTAGGAGCCTAATTGGATTAGGTTCGCTCTAGTTTATTTGGGTCTAACCAAAGTGGATTTGGATAAGACCAAATTGAATCAAAATTGAATTGAATTTTATCCTTGCGTCTCATCCCTTTCTCCATGCAAATGTTTCATCACGCAAAAGGGAGTTTTGCATGAGTTTTTTTCCACACCTAAGGCCCCTTGTCACCCTCTTGTTGGTTGGGATATGGTTGGTTGGAATTGTAATTCAAATTAGATTTGAATTTAAACTCAAACCTAATCCTTATTTAATCCTTTTGTCGCCCACCATAAGATGGGGTCTCTTTTGTGCGACAAGAGAGAATGGTTCACCATGAAAAATTATCAGATTTCCACCGTGAGAAGGGTTGGGGCGTGAGGCTCTTGGGTGTGGGTTTAGTTCCTAGCCATGGGGTTTTGGAAGAGAGAAAAGAAAGATAGAAAGGGTTTCTCCCTTTGCCTTCTTCTTCCACCTTTTCTTTCTCCTAAGTCTTCTTCTCCTCTAGAAGAGTCCAAGAGATTCGAAAAGGAATCCAGATCAACCATCAGGAGTATATCTCCGTAAGAGAGCTAACATCTCAGTGAAATCATCGATCATCGAATCTTTGATCGGATCAGAAGCTTCGTGTGGATATCTGTAGAGGTTGGATGTCTGTGTGGCTGCTGTGCAACTAGAAGAACCAGCAATCTATGGTAATCAGCTATGATGAATATCGATCCATGCTCAGATATTGAGATCCTCTCAATTTCTTGTAGATATGATATACATCATAAATACGATCTATGTTTTGATTTCAAATTATGCATGTTATGTAGTGTCATAAGATCCTTGCTTAGGTAGTTTTAGATCAGATCTAATGTATGCTAAGTTAATATGATTAATCTAAATTCATTCTCTTATATTTTAATTCAAAAATATTTTGAAAATCATGCATGAAACTACCTATAATTTTCTTCAAATGGTATTAGAGCAAGGTTGTTGACATGAACATAAATGTATGTTTTGAAATCTAATTTTATGTGAAGCATAAGATATTTAGATATAATTTTATGTGATATATGAGATATATGCAAGTATATGTGATATGTAGATCTAGTTTAATATCTTAGGAGCCTAGTACTCGGAATGGGTACATCACCATGATCGTTTGGCCTTAAAAAGAAGCAGGGATTAAAGCCTCTCTTGTCCAATCGATGGATTCTTTTATGGTATGTAGGAGTGTCACTTATGATGTCTCATGAGGAAGAATAGTGAAAAGAAGATTTATGATTTCTTTTGTTACTGATTTCTTCAAAAATATCAGATCTGAAAAATGAAACCTGTTGCTGGCACACCTGTTGAGTTGACTCATTTTTTATTCGAGTAGACTCATTTTTTATTCAAGTTGACTCAAGATCCTGGTGAGTCAACTCATTTTACAAATGAGCTGACTTAGTTGTGCAAGCTGAGAATGATGGTTTCTGTTCATCATCGGTGAGTCGACTCTATCTTAGAGTTGAGTCGACTCACTGCGATGAGTCGACCAATCCAAGGTGAGTCACTCATTTTTATGGACAAAAATAATTATATATTTTATGCAATAGTTTTATATCTGAAATTATTTTGCTTCTACACTTAATTAAGAATTAAAAGTAAAAACTTTAGATCTAAAATTGAAAATTTAAGATCTTAAGACATTGTATAAAACATGGGGGTATGAGTTAGTTTGAATCTAGTCCTTTTGATTCGGTTAGATCTAGGGTTGAAAATAAATGAATAATGGACTAAACTGAGTAGTTGATCGAATTTAATCAAAAATTAATTTAGATTAGATCAAAATCATTCTAGATCAAACTCAATAGTTATAGTTGATCAAGTCCATGATTTTGATTTACCAAATGGATTTGATTGTGGCTCAATGATAAAGCTCGAGTCATTTGGCTGGCCAAATCGAAAGCGATGTACCAATTGGTGTCTAATGCAAGTGATTGAAAGAGATTTTTAATTGGGACTATTGTCTTTCCTAGCCAGTCATGCTGGTGTCTAAGGAAAGAAATGAGGATCCTCCCATCGATCTCCACTTACCTGGCCAATGTGGTCAATTTGATTTTGATTAGGCTACTTGGTTATTTGAGTTCATCCTTGCCATTAAGGTTAATCAGTATGACTGATTTAGATACTTTTGAACCAGCTTAGTCTCTAGTCCTTTTCAATGGCTTAGTGAAGTCAGTGGGAGAATTTTTGACTGCTGGTTGATTTTGGTTCTAATATATATAAATAATTTTTTTAAATTATTAGATCCTTAAAATGATAATATTATAGAGATAACAAGTTCATAGCCTCCCATTAAGGTAGATAGTAATAGGTCTAATAGTCTAGGTAAACATTGGAGGCATCTTATGCCTGGTGTTCATTTAGATATTGAAATTATCATCCGTTATATGATAACTCTATTGTGACTATCTGATGAATGGTTGGGTTGACTAGAGCTTTACTCGAGCCTAATCATTCATTAGTTAGATCCATTGAGTATGTTCATATTAATGGTTAGACCTATTTAGGACTTTCAGTGGAGGTGCCTTACGTCTGCTGAAGAAGATGATCCATCAAGTCTAATTCATCACCTATCTGATATTCTTCACTAGAACCTCTCTCCTAATTTGCAAAGCATAGCTTCTATTCAATCAAATCAATTGTAACATCATTAAAATTTTATGGTTCTCAAGTTTTTTTTCAGTTAGAGCTTGTAAATGTCATCAATTCTTCAACTGTAATTTGATAATTAAGGCATGAGTATGTGGCCATTTTTATATGCAAGTTTGCATAAAATTCTTCTTAGCTTCATAGGTGTTCATGCTTTATAGTACATGAAATTTAACTAGAACTATCTTGGACCACATAAGTATTTCTTTACCTCAACCATGCCGTAAATGCTCTCTTGGCCTTGGCACACCATTCCTTTGCTCATCTACATAAAAAAAATTTAAGTGTTTTGCATATAGATTATTATCTTAAATTATTAATGGTATACAATATTGCTATCTCAAATATTTTGTAATTTTCTTTCAGAAAAAGATTAGAAAGATTGTTTATTAATAATGTTATCACCTATAATTTGCAAAGTGTTTGCTCATGACTCATCCATAAAGCCGCAATAATACTTTTGCATCAAGACTTCGAAGGATGTTGATGTAGCCGAAGGCAGAGAGAAGTCCGAGTTTCAAGATGCGAAGATCAAGATGGACTTGCAAAAGAAGTCCACACTCATCGGAGGTTCTCTAGTGGGGGACCCTCCAATGCTTAATTTAGATAGATTTGAGAACAGTAAAGGAGACCAGAGAGAATAGACTTAATGTTTATATCTCGAGAATATCCTATTACCACTTTATATAGAGATGGAGTAGTAGGCCATTATGTAGGCTGGTAGGTCAGATCATGATCTATTAGGCCATTAGGATAGAAAATTTGGAGATTATTAGTCACGAATTGTGGCCACGTTCTAACAAAGATTACAGATTATGGCCCATATGACTAAATAAGTAGATGATCTGAGGTCATTATATAGCCAAGGTCTCAGCCCAAAGCATCTCCCTCGATGTCGGTCATGAAAAATTATCCTGAGTGGTCAGTGATATTTCGGCTTTGAGATCGGTTGGCACCCAAACTGGAAGGTTGGATGGAAGTCGATGAGATCATTCCTTCTCAATTCTTTGTGATGGTCTTGGAGAGTCATCAGACGTAGTCATCGTCGGCGTGTTTATGTTCTTGATAGGTGGCCGAGGATGGTGTCTAGGGATGAAGTCTGATGAAGTTGCCCGCTCCATTATTAGGACATCCTAGTGACATCTATTGTTTAAAGTCTACCTCAGTGCCTCTATTGAATTGAAGAGTACATCCAAGAATGAGTTTCGAGGATAATAGCTAAGGTAATATGACCCCATAGCACTTGCCTCCAACTTTCAAATTCAAAGTGATTGCTTTGGATGAAAGAATTAGTAGTCTTTAGAATATATCCTTGACGTATATCTAAATAGGCAAATCCAAGTTGCCTGGTCTTCAAATGAAATATCATGTTGCTTTATGAAATCTGGCATCAAGTTGGCAAGTCGCTTCATAAATCGTGCCCTAATTATTTGAAAAAATTCGGTGCTTCATGAATCCTAAAGCATGTACGAGGGATGGGCAGCTCGAGGTGAGTCATTATTTCAGCCTTGAAGGTTGGAAATTGGCGATTATGGTTTGGCTAGTTAGAGTCTGCCATCTATCTCATATTGATTGGCTCGATGCCATTTCACATGAACTCACTTGCATGGTCGGATTAGAATAGTGGTGCATCGAAGAGTCACTTGGTCTGATGGTCCTGATTTGTATCACATGGATGACATCTGTTGGCTCGGGTCTGATCTGGACCATCGATGGATGGTACATAAAGGCCTATTATCTCATCTTTCTTATCTTTTCTGGTTGCCATTTGCTCTCAGTGCTCCATCTTTCAGTCCATCAAAAATTTTACTGCTACCGTGCATCTTGTCTCTTTCTTCAGTGCTGGTGGTGTTTTTCGATCAAGCCTCCAATCATTTTGATTGATTTTCTGATAATTCTCCTCGTTCGGATCACTTTTCTTCTTTCTTTTATTGGCCTTATTCCTCTTTCCTTTCGGTCTTTTTATTTCAAAATATCTTCCAATGATGAGAATCGGGGCAAAAGTCATGGAGACGGCAAGGGTTCTCAGCCACTTCCTCTTTGGTCCAAGTTTGAGGAGAATCCTCGAACTATCATTGAGGTCGCCTCATCATTCGAGCATTGAGATCTTGAACTGCATAGGCCGAAGAGTCCTATACGGGGGTTCGGAGACTTCTTTGGTCTTAGAAATGAGGAATCATCCATTATTGAAACCAACCTTTGGAGGATTTCATCTCAATATTCTATTCCTTCTACTTTTTGGCTCAAAGCTCTGAGTCAGGAAGATCGCATTTCACTTACGTCGGAGGGTCAAGTCGCCACATATGAGGAGACTTTTCGAGCTGATCTTTGGTTGTCTTTTTATCCCTTCGCTTCCAACGTTCTTGACTTCTTCAGAGTTCTTCTAATCTGGATCACTCCGAACTCCATTCGAGTGATCACTATTTTTATCATCATGTGTGATTAGTTTTATATCCGACTAAGGGTTTTGCTTTTTAGAGTGCTATTCACCTTGAAGAAGCACCCCCATGAAAGAGGATGGTGGTACTTCAATTCTCAATATAAGTTCATTACTGGCCTTCCTTCCTATATTCATGATTAGAAAGGCCAGTTCTTCTTTGCATCTTCGAATGACCCTTGGGGCTTTAGTTAGATTTGAAGCGATCCTCAGCTCTCTCCAAATAAGAAGTTAGTCCTCTCTGAGGATGAGGAGAATTATCATAAGCTGCTTGACATTGAGGTGTCAAAGTTGAATGAATTGATGGCCAAGAAGACACTTTATGATGTCGGCCTTAGTCCAACTTTTCCTCGAGATATGTCTAAGTCCTTTTACTTATTGATTGCCTAACTTCCTTCGATTTTTCTTGCACAAACTTTGGTCTTTAATTTTGTAGTGATGAGGTCTAATTTTGAATTAGCCATATCGACCTTTCTAAAGAGCAGACTGAGCTATGCTTTCGAAATAGATTTGTTGAGAAAGAAAATAAGACAGACATCTTGCTCAGCTCAAGCTCTGCCAGCTCCCAATAGATTGGCTAGGATCTCCAGTATAGTTCCCATTGAGATTGGCGATGCATAGGAGGTCATTGTTGCTCAGCCTTTAAGGGCAGTACCTTTAGCTACTTCAGAACCTATCCGGATAGCGACTCCTCTATCTACCCCTTAGGCCTTATCACTATCCCAATCAGATTCATTCCTGGTGTCACCAATTGCTTCAGCACTTGCAGCCTAACAAGCAGTGGGGTCTTTCTCATTGGTGATTGAGGAGGAGTACGTCATCGTGATGAGAAGGTTCAGGAAGGATGAGCCGGCTCTCCATAATTAATAGCTTACCTCGAGGAGGTAAAGCTAATATTGTTGCCAGCCGACTGGACTGAGATAAGGCCCAACCCTTGGATAAGGCATTGTCTTCTTCATATAGAGATCTCCTAAAGATGAGTCTCAATCTTAGTGAATTTTATTGTTTATTTATGGCATGTTCTGACTTCGATTATTCCTTTATAGTTGATATATGATGTAGCCCACCTTGGTGAGGTGGTCGTTGGCCTCAATCGGGTGAAGAGAGAGCTTAAAGGGGATCTACAAGCAACGGAGACTCAGAAGAAGGCTATGGAGGAAGATGGCTCCCAGGCTAGGTTTGAGCTCCAAGTCGCCGTGGGCCAAAATACACAACTCAAGGGCTTCCTCCCCATCAAGCATAGGCTAGTAGAGATGGGTCGGAAGAGGATCACTGAGCTCGAAGAAAACCTATAGCTCAAAGGGGTGCTGTGAAGGTTACCAAGAATAAGGCTACATAGAAAGAAGCTCGGGCTGAGGTTGACAAGGCATAGACAGTCACTAAGGCAGTCACCGAGGCTAAGCTAAAGGCCATCAAAGAGTACAAAGCTTCAATGGAGTTGGAGGCCGAGATCACTAAAGCCTCCTCGATGTGTTTCAGCTATGGCTTTGATGCTTGCAAGGCCCTAGTTGCATACCTCTTCCCCAAGGCCAACACCGATCGACTGGACCCTACAATAGAGATCAGGGAAGAAGATCGGTCTGAAGTCGAGGAGCCTATCGAGCCTGTTGCCGAGCCTACTAAAATTGAACATCCCAATGATGAGCCAACTATATCTCCAGGTTCTGCCATCAAGCCAATTGCCGATGTCGATGTCGAGATATCTTTTGAGGAACTTTGAGCCCTTTGTTCCTCATCCTCTTTTTGTAATTTCACTTGCCTTTGGCAATTTTGTAATGAAGGCTTTTTTACTGAAATGGACTACCATTTATCAAATGTACGCTTACTTGTTGCCTTGTCCAAAGTGTGATATGAGTTCTCAAAATGGATTCAACATCAGAGTCGTCCTTAGTCTTGTGTCTTTTTTTGGAGTTGTTTGAAGAGTAGATTTAGGTTTAGATTTTGCCAAATTGTCGATCGACATCCAAAGTCCTCACTTCGTCTAAGTTATCCTTCTAGGCAGCAGCCCATAGTCGTGGTTGGATATTTTCTAAGGTTTGGTCACCTCATCCAAAGTTATCTTTTTCAGATGTAGCCTATTTTCAAAGTTATGTTTTTGTCAATATAGATTCTTGAAGTCTATCTCAATAATTTTGAGCAAAATTTGTCAAGTCGATGACTTTAGTCATATCCTCAAATCTATTTTGAGAATCTCATTTGTGGGGGTCCTAACTCAGATTAGGATATTTTCTATTTATCGGTGCCATACTGAATAAAATTTTGGAGGTCTCAGCCAGAACAGAGATATCTCCAAGGGATCGATTCTCTGATTGAGTTGTCGGGATTTAGTTTGGCATTTGAATATCTCATAATCATCATCGTTGGTGCTACGTCGAACATAATTTCAAAGGTCTCGACCAAAGTTGAGTTATCTCTGAAGGATCGATCTATTTCGATCTGAAGGATCGATCTGTTTCGATCCGATTGTTAGGGCTTTGATCATAGGAGCCTAAGGGAGCATGACATTTGATGCTGGCACTTCCTGGTAATGATAGTCTATTAGGAAGAATGACTGAGACTCTATCTCCCAGGAGGATCTCTATGGCCTCTTATAAGGTGACACATGTTGTGGGGTCAAAAGGGGTGGTTGGAGGCATTCATGTCCAGCTTCTCCATAAATGGGGTCTATTGCTCGAGTCTAGCATCAACTCAACTATCCTCTACAATATGGTGGTGCCATCTAGCTTACCATCTGACAATCATCAGTGATTTCCTCCATCTAGGGGAGCCTCTTCCTATCTTCAAATAACCACAAAATGCCTTAAGGGATGAACAACAAAGCTTGCTGTGGGGGTATTAGAAAATCCTACTGCTCCAACGATGAGTTGAAGTGACAGATGCTGGGGGTTGCTCTAGCATTGTACTCCAAAGAAGGATCTTCGACCTTGCCATGGGGGTTGCTCTAGCATTGAACTAGCCTTTTAGCCCTTCTCGATGGAATATCCAAGAGATGGGACGTGCCCCTGAGAGGAGATGCACTATTTCATCCCTGATGTCCTTTATCAAGAGCCAATGACCATCAAAGGGGGAGGTCTTCACATGCAAATGCTGTGGGAGGTCTTCTTAGGTGTAGATCTCATTGGATGTAGTTCGGCTTTGTGCCTACAGACAACGACCAAATCTGAGGTCATCGATTGAGCTCTAATCTTTTATCACTCTTTTCTTTCACTGTAACGAATTTTGTAATTAGCTTTTTTTGGAATATGTGCATACCTTTTTGAATAAAGTATTCCTTTGTTATTTCTTCATCATCGTATTTGTTGTCATTCCCTTAATCCGACTCATATGGAGATATTTGGGAGGACTCCTATGAGGTGTCATATGAGATCGATCTGAAGTCAATTCATAGCGATATTTGTCGAGTTGTTGTAGAACTCCACTCAACTCCTCACTGACGAAGAGTGACAAGTGGCTACACAGGTCCCTGAAGAGTTAGCCCATTCATCATTGTCCTCGGCCTCCGCTCGACTCATCCATGGGTGAGAAGTGCTAAATGGCCATGTGGGGTTCCTAGAGGGTTCACCCCATTATTGTCATATTATGTCGTCGGAGTGTTTTCGAGATGTTTAAATTGTGGAGGTCTTAACTTGGGTCGAGATAACTCCATATCATTGGTGTGTTGCCAAATAAAATTTTGGAGGTCTCAACTTAAGTTGAAATATCTATGAGGGATCGGTTCTCTGATCCAGTCATCAGGATTCAGATTGATATCCGAATATCCTATAATTATCATTGCACCCAGCTTGTGGCTGAGGATGTATAATCATCATTGGTAGTTTTTTGACCTTTTTGATTTGTGTAGAATCTATAGAATTTGATAGAATAAGTTGATTAATGAACCGAACGTTTACAAATCTTATCGATAACATATTCGAAAGTTCACAATGCTCCACATTCGAGGAGTGGGTTCCATCGAAGCCTTCAATTGACTATTGTCGTTAATGTCGTTAATGTAGTGACAACATCATCATGGAGAATCTAAGCTCATCGGAGATCAACAATGCTCCTCGATCGCTCTCTTTGCCTTTCTAATTTTTGGCATAGTCTTTTGCCCCCTACCACCTCCGAAGCTTGAGATCACATTGATAACATCGGCTATTGGTCAGTTGTCGCCACTCTATAATTTGTTGTAGATACTGAATGGTGTCGATCGATATCTGGATCTGGCGGACCATGTTATCAAATAATTGTGGGTTAGCCATCACAGGCACCGATACCGACCACATAGATCTAACAGACGGTCGAGTGACTCCACCCTGGCTTCATCGGATGGACTATCATCGGGAAGTGGTGGAGTGATTATGTTATGCCATATTCTCTCTCTTCTCCGATCGATAGGTTGCTAACCTTTCCTCTAGTGCCAAACTATTACGTTAAGACTCTGAATACCAGGATATCGAGATGGCAAAAGAAGTCCACACTCGTCAAAGGTTCTTCAGCAGAAGATCCTCTAATGCTTAAGTCAGTAGGAACTTGAGAATAGTAAAGGAGAGAGAGAATAGGCTTAGTATTTCATACCTCGAGGGTCCTATAATTATTTCTCTATATAAGTGTAGTAGTAGGCTATCATATAGGCTGATAGGTTAGATCATGATCTATTAGGCCGTTAGGATAGAAAATTTGGAGATTGTTAGTGATGGTGTAGTACTCACATTCTAACAAAAATTTCAGATAGTGGCCCACATGACTGAATAGATAGATAACCTGAGATTGACATATAACCGAGGTCTCAGTCCGAAGTGCCTTCCTTGATGTCGGTCGTGATAAATCATCCTGAGTGGTAGGTGATTTTCTGGTCTTAAGGTCGGTTGGCACCCGAACTGGGAGGGTGGATGGGAGCTGATGAGATCATTCCTTCCCGATTCTCTATGATAGTTTTGATGAGTCATCGGACATAGTGATTAGCAGTGTGTTGATGTCCTCGGCAAGTGGCCGAGGATGGCATCGAGGGACGAAGTCTGATGAAGTTACCCATTCCGTTATCGAAAACTCCAAGTGACGTCTATCATTTGGAGTCTGCCTCAGTGCCTCAATCGAACTGAAGAGTACATCCAAGAATGAATCCTGAGGATAATAGCCGAGGTAGTATGACCCTGTAACAAGAATAAAACTATTCATTAGTAGCTTAGGATTAGATTGATGAGTGCCTTCATCAGCAAAGAGTACATGGCCAATGATCACAGAATTATAAAAGTAGCAACAGCTATGACTCCATTCACGGAACCATCAACATTCACATGCAACACGGTATGTGTGGATACCCAGTAACAAGAATCGTGTTTGATAGAGAGGCCTTTGCAGTACTGCGCTTCCATAGAGATATAATGGAGGTATCATTGGATGAAACTTAAATGAATTCAGAGCTTAACCGATGCACCATTTTTGCCATCTGATTAGCATTACTGATAGAAGCTAGTTCCTTGAATTCAACATCAACCATCAAGCAAAAGGTATGAGATTTTGCCTCTCATAATTGATAATGTTAGAAGACTAGGAACCAGCCTCTGCAATCCACATTGGAGGGAAGAGAGAACTGAGAGTAAGTTGCAGAGTATAATATGCTAGTAGCCGAATCAAAGAACCAATCCATATGGGAGTCAAATTAGAGAAAGAGATGAAGTCCAATCTGTTTGGGATTTTTATGGAAGGGTCTGACTTGATAGAAAAAGAAGCCATCTCTCCAGAAACTTATCGATCTGAGAAGAAGCCTATTCCTCACAAGATCTCTCTAGTCATCCACCATCTTTCAGAAGAACCAAAAGATTTTAAATCTTGTATTATTCCAACATCATGATTCATTATATTGCCCTAGTTTTCAATTTTCAGGAGTTACTCTAAACCCTCTCAATAATGGTTCATTTATTTATTTCAAGATGATGCCACATTTACATCTAGTACAACTTAAATAACCCAATTCTGACCATTTGGTCATTTATTTCAATATATTGCTACATTTCTTTATTCTAACATCTCATATTTAGACGTCTCATAGTATTGTCTCTTTTCTTATGCTTCTAATTTCTTTTCATAACATGTTATTTGTGCAAAGTTCTCTTACTAATTGAAATATGCTAAATTTGTTCTGCAAATTTGGTACTCTTGGATGATCTACCTTGTCAGTGTCAAATTTTCCATTATGTTCCTATCTTTATCTTCTTCATCATATACCTTCCCATTTTCTT
Organism: Elaeis guineensis; assembly: GCF_000442705.2. NCBI lineage: Eukaryota > Viridiplantae > Streptophyta > Magnoliopsida > Arecales > Arecaceae > Elaeis > Elaeis guineensis. The sequence goes on along the minus strand of NC_025997.2, from coordinate 114,013,874 downwards.
TAAACTTTCATCAAAATTTATATAGACATTCTTTCTGCTCTGATTGTCTTATGCTAATCCTCCACCTTCTCCCAACATTACCTACATATATCCTTGACTCAAACGAAGAAAGTGTAGGAAGAATAGGAAAAGCAAAAAAATAACCAAGCCATCAGACTTGATAACTTACACTGAATATAAGCTTAATTTTTTTAAAAAAAAAAGAAAAAAATAGAGAAATGTCATTAGTCAGGCATACAGCAGAAATAGGAAATTTAAAATGAATAGACAAGGTTAAATTTCTTTCTTTTATTTTGAATTAAAGTGAGGGAACACAAAGACCTTTATTAACCAAGACATGTAGCATGTTTGATTTCATTAACTGCAAATTTTCATGAGAAACAAAAGAAAAAGAAGAAATGTATCAACACTTGCTTGATTCCAGAAGTCAAACAAAGATGATGTTATAATTCATTTCTCCTGTAAAATTTATTGACATTATTGCCAAAAACCCCAGAAATTCTTCATTAGCTTCCAAGGGAAAAAAAATGTAGTTATAAAAGAATAACATCCAATACACAACTGAAATCTGGCACAAACATTTACAACTCCATGCTATTTCCTTGTAAATCTTTCATATGTATCATAGAAGATATAAATAAAAAATAACTAGAGCCCATAAATGTTAAAATTGTGAGTACCTATCAACACATGTAATTAGTGAGCAAACCATGCTGACTTATAAGCCATCCACTTCCTAAAGACCCAGCGATCCTTCATTGGCTGTGATGATGGTTGGAGCATCAAATCTTTGAAAGTGATGAAAAAAAAAAAAAACATGTACACATACAAGGAAACTGAGCAAACAGATGCAGGCTGAGCATCCTTTGCCACAATCTTCTGAATTTCCTAAAATTGACAGTGGCCCTTTCGGCTAATATTACAGTTAGGTGTCATCTGTAAATACTCTGAATATGAAGTCACGAAAGCGCTTTGCATATTGCTTTGGATCAACAGCTGATATTGATGTTGGGTCATACTGGATGGACTTGTAGGCATGTTCAAGCTTTTTGCTGATGTCATAGTCTTGGAGAATGTCAATGATGCCAAAGAACAATATCACATCATAAAATTCCCCTGTGGGTTCCCCAATCAGCAGGGATTCAACATCACTCCTCACTATCCGTTCCACCCTAGCAGGCATGTTTATACCAAGTCTGATTGTAGCCCACCTGCATTCATACAATATTTCAAAAGAAACAAGGTGAGAGTCATTTTATTTGGAACTTCGGTATTCTACTGTCCAATATGCCTTACCGAACGAAGATTTTAAATTGAGATTCAGTGTGAGATAAATCAGACAGAGCAGACTGGAATGATAGAACAAAGAAAATCAAATCAGTCATTGGGAATGTCTTCAAGAAAGTAAAACTTGGTCTCAGTTCTCATTTAGCCAAACAGGTTTCATATTCAGTAGTCTCAAATCATTTCAGCTCTAGTTTAGGCAATTAGAAAATTATTAAGATAATCTTAATTAAAATTAAGACAAATCATAAAATATCAATAAAAGTTAATAAGAAAAACTAGATATTTTTTTAGAATGTATTATATTACTTTGTACATTTAGATGTATCATTAAGTGGTTTAGGACTAAAACAATAAAAATTAACTCTTTTCAAAAAGAAATAAGTTAAAATCATTTTTAGATTGAATATATTGTTTGATTTTTTGATGACAAATCAGCATGCCAACGTAAATATCTATGAGACTTGAATTTTAGGATAGCCAAATCTTTGTCAAAAGTCTTCCTCTAGTATTCAATGCTTTCAAGTCATAACAATTGCAAAATCCTAAATTTAATTTAGAGAACCATTTTCAACATTGACGGAAGTGAAAAAAATGATATGAAATCAAGCATGGATTCACATATGCAAACAATTTGACCCAAGTTATTTTCAGCAAAAATTCCAAAACTGGCCCCATTTTGGATGGATTTTGGTCAAGAATGAAGCTATTAGAAGCTAAATTCATCTAAGGAGCACCTATTGGACCCAATCAAAAAAAGGCCAGCTGGCTGGTCACAGCTTCTTGGCATGCCACACCTCAGAAAGAAGTGGGTGCTAGTTAGAGTTAGCAACAAAGAACTAGTTTATGATTATGGCAGCAGCTGAAGAAATTATTGATGAGGAAGCAGTTTTCCAACCTTCCCTATATCATCGGGAAGTCTCCAATACTGTCAAAGGTGTTTTCTGGGAAGTCATAACATGAAGGCCCAGGAGGCAAATTTTCCTTTTAGCATTAGACATTGTTTTAGTTCCAGTTGCAAGATTTGTAAAAGGATGAGAAAAAAACATCCAGGGAGGGAACCTAGGATATGCTGTGGAGATGACTGCAGTGGCCAAATCTCCATGGGAGATGCTGCAACCTAGAGGGAGAGAACTGTTAGTGGATGATTATAATTATCTTGGACCACAACTTGAGATCTGTGGCACCGGCTAACTATGTACAATAATTAATCACCAGGTCCATGGTTACATGTTATTGTTTCTACCACAAGCTTCATCATGCTAAATATGATCTGTAGGACTAAACTGAGCACAGCTCCAACTAGCATCTTCAAATGGAGAAATAAGAAAAGGACCAGTGTACAGGAATTGCAAAAGCCTCGAGGGCTTCTCAAAGAAAGATTCAACTTGTCCTGATGCAACCTCTCAAGTTCATAAATGGTGGGCTTGAAGAGGATCCTAGTGACAGAATATCATCTATACTGAGTGTTTAGTCAAGCAAGATGTATACGAGCTAATCCCAGTTAAATGCACCAATGATAGTACCCTACAACAAGCTATGATAGATAAGTTGAAGATGGTCACTTTAACCAAGAAAATCAACAAAAACAAGTAACATATACTGCATTAAACTTTATTGAGGACATAAAATTAGATCAAGTTGATGTTAGTTGCTTATAATTAGATTAAGTAGATTAGAAGCACTTCTGATGAATCCATCCACATGACCTCTATATATCTGTTCAGATTTCAAGTGAGACTATCCCGAGACCTTCAACAAATTTTCGAATGTGTGAAGTCTGTGAATGATTTATGACCATACAAATTCTGAATACTTTCAATGAGAATCAAATTCATGCATAAAGAACATAAAGTTAACAAAGTCTGCATTTTTTTTTTTTGCATCATACCTGGTTGGATCACAGAGAAACTGATCCACGTCTGCTCTTGAAAGGCGGGGAGTTGCTTCACTTGTTTTCTCATTATGACCAATACCTGTAACCGAAATAAATGGAACTCCTCAGCCACAGCTGAAAATTTACAAGAAAATTTGCAAGTATCGCTTTGTTTGAAATTGACCTTCAGTAGGGAGCATATCTTGGGATACTTCTCTAAAATGAACACCCACCAAAAGACTATAATCCATAATCCTTTCCTGCTCAAGAAGCTCGAGGTCTCTATCTACTTGCCTGCAAAAGATTATGCATTAAATGAGAATGCAGCTCCAAACCACTGAGATTAAAAAAATTGTTAGATAAGGCAAAGTATTTGTCGTTCTAAGACTGGAACATATAGAAATGGAACATCATAATTACCTGTAGAAATCCTGAAACCAAGATTTTTGCAGTCGGAATATAAAATTAAGGTCAAGGTCTTTCAGAGTAGTGTTTGCATCAATTTCTTCCTCAGGCTTATCAGTTGTACGTCCATGGGAAGACCCTTTGAGATCGAAGCGCCTATGAATTGCATAGTTCGTGCAGAAGAGATTTCCCATAATTACAAAGCGTACCTGATTCATTTTTACAAAAGAAGTGAAAAGCAATGAAAGATGATTTACTATAAGACTTCCACTTACTAATCTTTGACTTCAACATGATATTCTAACCTTCCTTTGGATAGCCCCAGTTAATTTGACACAGTGCAGACCAAAAAACTTGGTAACTAGAGTATTTTCAAAAGCCCGGACATGATTATAGTAGGCTGGGAGCATCCTCAGAAGCACCTGTATCATAAAACAGGATGCTTTGAGACAGATCAGGAAATGATAGTTTTTCTTGGACGCAGAGTGACATATAGGGGCAAAAACTCACTTTTACTTCAGATTTCTTCATGGTCTTTATCATGTACTTATCATCATTGGTTAGGTAAAAGAAGCTTCCACTTTTCCCAGGAGATGATAGTTCCCGAAGGGCATCATTTCCACAGATAGAGATCATGTAATCACCCGGATCAACCTTAAAAAGTTTGCGCAGCGTCCTGAAGTTCCAATGCAGAAAATGGGGTTATCAAACCTGCATGAACTAAGTTGGATATTGGATAGAAGTTGAGTAAACATATTCCTGCGCAAACCTGAAAACCAGTGGGCAGTAGTCCTTCCATCTAAAATCACAAGACTGGTGCGGAGGAGTCTGTTTTGTTCCTTCAGGAGGAAACCTTGTCCATACCTTTTCCTTTGGGTCAAAGGCTGATGCTTTCAGATCAAGTGATGTAGGTTGAGCTGGCCTTCCTACTGCATGTCTAAAATGCCAAAACAAAGTAAAATACTAGTTAAGATGATCAGAATTAGAAAAGTACAAAGATTCACATAGCTAAGATTTCAAATGGTTCTTGATAACTAAAACATTGCTGAATGATGCCACATAATCAACTCAACAACCAAAGAAAGGTCTTTAACATACATTACGCAAAGGAGTTCTTAGTTAAAAAGCAGAAATTTAAGGGAAAAAATTCTATTATTTTTGCAAATACTAAACATGACAGAGGGATAGTAATGCAGGGCATGCTTACTGAACCTTCCCATACCCAATAGGCCAATACATTGTTTATATATTTTTTTAAAATTTTTAAAAACATTATATGCATGAAGAATGGCACGTAGAAGACCAGTTCACATTTACATAAGACTCCAAGTGTTACTCTTATAAAATGTGTGGTGATCTCTCCTATTGTTTTTCTCAAAAAAAAAAAAAAATCTAGATGTAGTTGCTGGATGCATGGATCTATTGTTGCAGGGACATGGACATAGGAGTTAGATCATGAAATGATGTCAGTAAGGTCTCGACTTACCAACTGCAAGACCAACAATTCCACAATTTATCCGATACAAACTATATTTTTATCAATAATATATTATTATTATTATTTAAAGAAACTCTTTCTTACCTTGACTTGCTAAAGAAGGGCAACTCCTCTCTTTTCTTATCTTCTTCTTCAGGGCTATAATTTCAACTGAGCAGGCTTTAGAATTTCACAGACATTCCTATTTGTATTTGTATTAAATTTAAGAACTAGGTTTTTATGTAGAACAGAACAACACACAGGGACACCTTCACAGGATTTGAATAGGAAAGCCCTCCCCGCCATATTAGCTTTCCTAAAATTGCCCAAGGAACTGGAAAGAATGGCTTTCCTTTACCTTTGTAAAACAAATATAGTGAGGTTACACCCTTCAAATTCTATGTGACATTCAAAATAAATCATACATAGAGGTGCCCCCTTTCAAGAAGATACCAAATAATGGATTTTGGAAATATCTTAGTTTTGCACTCCTTAATGCACTTATGGATTCCAAGATTGTTGCTCAAAACTGGAGCCTGGTCCTTAGGATTCTAGTTAACAAAACCACCCGAGGCCCATATCCCAAAGAAGTGGGCATACGAAAAACAGCATTTTCCATGTAACATAGATTCTACCAAGGTTGTAAAATAGTGGGTCTATTAAGCCATGATCCAACTCTTGATACATGATTTTGTTTTCCATTTTTGTCAATTCATAACTTTAATGACTGTCCGATTCATTCCTCCCAGATTCCATGAACCAAAAAGAATCAATCATTGTCTATAAAAAAACATAAACTAAAACTACATGTAGGCTAAAGGAGAGCATGACAAAAAAATATAAAAAACGGTAAAGATATATCATATTTTTCAAAATTCACAATAGAAAGAATAAATGTTATATAAGACTGTTTTGTTTTGTATTGTTTAGCTGTCTCTGTTATGGGTTTAGTGGTGAATGAGGTATGCAACCATGAAGTCGTTTTGGGGTGCTGAGGGGGCCCTACCCTGTTCTCCAATGCAACCATTCATAATGCAAAGAGATAAATAAAAGGTAATTAGCTAACAGAGCATTTATATTTCTCTTTCCATACATCACTTGCTGGGGCCACAGCCAAAACTTCCATAGAAACAATAAATAGATCACAGCAGAGAAAGAAGGATACCTGATCCCAAGCTGGAGATTGAGCATGAGATCATAATTCTTGTGCCCCTTGGAGATAGTCTCCCCCTGTTTCTTCACCTCCGGCGGCGGCCACTTTATCGGCACCCACCTCCCCGTTCCCCTCGACTCCGTTTCCTCCAACAGAAGCCCTCCCATCAATTCATTAACCCCATCGCCGGACGCCTCTCTCCCCCTCGCCACACCACCTTCCTCAGCATCACAATTATAATCCCCATCCGTCTCCCAATTGCTGGCGATGCTATTGTTGTGTCCATTGAGCCTCTTGGGCGTCTCTCCGGTCCCGACCGTGTCATCCGACGGCCGCCTTCTCGGCTGGCCGTCGTTCGATTTGGACTGCCTCCATACCGCCTGCTTCTGCAGGAAATTCTCCTCCATTCCCAACCAATTCAGCGTCTTCTGCGACGGGAGAATCGACACCGTCTCCCCCGGGCAAACCTTGCAATTGCCGAGGTCGGCGGTAAACGCAGCATTAGGATCTCGAGCCGTCGGCGAAGTGGCGGCCGGCGATGGGTAGTAAACGCCCTTCTGCTGGATGGCGCCGTTCTCCTTGCTCCAATGGCCGACGTAGAGGCTGCCGTCGGCCCAGCGGAAGCTTCCGTTGCCTTTCGGGAAGCCGTCCTCCCACCCGCCGTCGTAGCGGTTGCCGTTGAGCCAGACGAGGGTGCCGCGGCCGTGGATGACGCCGGCGCGCCACTCGCCGACGTACTCGTTGCCGTTCTTCCATATATAGCGACCATGGCCGTCCTGGAGGCCGGCGCGCCACTCGCCGTCGTAGTAGTCGCCATTGGCGTAGGACTTCTTCCCCTGGCCGTGTTTAAGGTTCATGGACCAGGAGCCGCGGTAGGTGTCCCCAAGGGAGCCGGTGTAGGTCCCGAAGCCGTCCATGAACCCGGTCTTGAACTCGCCTTCGTAGGTGGCGCCGGAGGGCCAGCTGAACTTGCCTTTGCCCATCGTCTTCCCGTTGCGCCATTCCCCTTCGTACATGCACCCGTCGGTCCAGAGGTACTTCCCGCTGCCGTGGGGGAGGTTGTTGTGCCACTGCCCCGTGTAGAAGTCGCCGTTGGGGAGGAGCCGCTCGGCGTGCTGGAGGGGCACGTCCAGATCGTCGGCGCCCGCGGTGGCCGGTGGGGCGTCGTCGAAGGAATTCGGGGTGGGGCCGTCGGCGGCGGTGGGGGAGGCCGACATCGATTGGAAGACGAGGCTGCGCCGCCGCGCCGACGGCTGATGCTGCTGGTGCGTCTTCCGGACGGTGGACTCCCATGCCTTGATGCGTTGGATCTCTTTGAACATATTCTACTCTTCCAATTACCTCCCCTTCTCCTCCCTCCTTCCTGTCCTTCTTTCACTCCTCGTTTAACGTGGTAATTATTTCTGCGTCCTTTTTATTTCTGGGAGGCCATTGTTGTGATGAATGAGAGGGGAAGGAATTAGGAGCTAAGAGAGCATTGGAAAGAGGGATACGTAGCTAATTTAGATTTGGTGTTCTTCTTTTTGATGATGTTGTGTTCGCTTTGTTTTCGTTCGATGTTTTGTTGATCTCCATATGGAGATTGCAACGAGGGAGAAGGGGGATGGTGGTGGGTGATTCTGGTTAGTTTGCATGTTTTTCGGGCTGGGTTCCGAATGGGGCTCCGACTAAGGATGGGGAACCCAACACCTGGAGGGCGGAACGACGAAGGCATCCTCTGGCCTCCTCTTCTTACACAAAAACGAGGTGTCATGCTCTTGTTATTTTAAGGATGATGGATGAGGAGTTGCGGAGAGAGAGAGAGAGTCAAAGAGTGTTTACTGACAACAACGAGCTTTCGTCGATCGTTTCACATTGGGACGAGGGAGTGTTGTCGGCATGTTCTCTTTGTCCTGTCTTTTAACTCGGCTGTATGAGTTGTATAGCGACATTGGAACAAACATCCTAAGAATCTCAGATGTTCCTATCTTGCAAGTGTTATCTCTTGATACTCGGAATGCCTGCATCGCAGATTACAAGGGATTGCTTGGTCTACCGTGGAAACTGAGGCCGGGGCAACTTCGAGCACACCTCACCAAAAAGCCGTAACTAAGGGATGAATTGCACAATCTAACTTCCCATGATGAAGAAGAGAAATGGTAGTCCACTTCTAATCAAATTAGCTACGACGAGGACTCCGATGCCTAAATTCTTCACAGCCATTTCCCCAGTAAAGCTTCGTGGGCATCGACGATCTATGACAGAGATCACCCAGCTTATTTGTAATGTCATAGTTAGGTCAAGGACAGTGATAGTGTGTATGTAAATTTATTTGCATGCTAATTTGTCTGATTACTGTATCTGTCTGGTTACATTTCTTCCTTCATAGCACCATACTAAAATGTGGAATTTAATCTATTCATAGCTTTGTGAAAATAAATTTGAATAATTTATAGGTCCAACATCATGACCAGACTCTTGAAGGTAACCGATATAATCACTAAAATTTACTGGTTTTTTAATTCATGAAGATCTCCTCACTTCCGTTGTTTCTTATGTATCTTGACCATTGGTCTCTACATTATCAATTCTTGCATGAGATAGCTCCTCACGAGGTTATAGCTGAATTGGTTGCTGTTCAATAAAATTCAAAGAATTACTTGAAAAAACTACCAACTCTTGTGTATTTATGGGTACTACAAGTGATTTCTTTATTTCCTTAAATTCCATCCTATAAGAAAATTCACTCCGAATAAATTTATGATGCTCAAAAAAATTTACATTTCTAGTTTCAACAATTCTTAAAATATGTGAGAAACAATAAAATATGAATTCTTTGGAATTAACTACATAGCCTATAAAAAAATCATTTATTGTTCTTGCATCCAGCTTCTTTAGATATAGATTATAAACCCTCACTTTAACTAAACAACTCCATATGTGTAAATATCTTAAACTTGATTTCCATCGGTTCTATATTTTAAAGGGTATTTTAGGACTAGTCTTAGATGGAGCTTTGTTTAAGATATACATAATAATTTTTAAGGCTTCATAAAAGTAAACTTGAATTGCTTAATTATCATACTCCTAACTATGTCCGTAAGTGTGTGATTCCTTCTTTCAGCCACACCATTTTGTTGTGGTGTATTCGACATTGAATATTAAAAAATAATATCCTTTTTTTCAAGAAACTTTGTAAATGGATCCGATATTAATCCCTTTTCTATGTACTTTCTATAATATTCTTCATCTATTTTTTATTTTAAAATTTTTATTTTTATTATTTTTTATTTTTCTACCTTTATTTTGAGAATCTTAAAGACATTAAGTGCTTCTGCTTTATCAAACAAAAGATAGAGATACACATATCTTGAATGATCAGTAATAAATGAAATAAAATATTTTTGATAATTTATATATAGGATAGAAAATTATCCATAGATATCTGTATGTATGATTTCTAGAAGTTTAGTACTTCTTTTGGCACCCTTGGTAGTGTTGTTAGTCTGCATTTCTTTTAGGCAATCTATGCAAGTACCAAAGTTCATAAAGTCAAAAGCCTTTAAAACTCCATCATCTACTAACTTTTTAATTTTTCTATGAAGATATGTCCTAATCTCTTATGCCAAAATCTAGATGAGCATTCATTAATAATACCATATGTAACACCAACTTTATTATCATACAAGGTTAAAAGACTAGACTCATAAGTAGGGTCTAACACAAATCTAAATAAATTATTAATTAAAATTCTGAAACCAATAATTTGCTTGTCTTTCAAAAGACCACAACTGGACCATGAAAATCAAATTCAAATCTAATACAAGTTATTCTAGACATAGAAACCAAATTTTTTGAAAATGATGGAACATAAAAGGTGTTACAAAATCTAATTGAAAACCAAATTTTAAAACTAATCTATAAGTCCCCACTGCTTTCACATGTGAAGGTATCTGGTTTTCCAAATAGATGCCCTGTTCACTTTCTATTGGTTTGCTCGGGTTTGAAAAATCCTGTACATTATTAGCAATGTAAATTGTAATAGCTTAATCAATCCACCAAATGGCATTATCAGAAGCCTCAACATAACAAGATTCATAGCACACAAATATGAGATTATCTTTCTTTTCAAACCATTTATGTATTTGACACAATCCTTCTTAAAACGTCCATTTTTCTTGGAGAAATGACATTTATCCTTATTACTATCTTCCTTCATTTGTACACATGCTTTGTTTTTCTAGGGAACACATGTGCTTTTCTTAGCTTTTCCTTTAGTACAATTTATATAATGAGCACTCTCAATCTCATGCTTCAACCTTTCCTCTTCTTGCACACATATGGTCAGAAGTTCATTAATTGTTCATTTTTTTCTTTTGTATGTTATAAGATATTTTAAATGGTCCATGTTCGGAGGGGAGATAGTTGAGAATAAAATATACTAGAAATGACTCAAAAATCTCAACTTCTAGGGATCTCAATTGAGTAGCAATGTCTCTCATTTCCATAATATGCTCTCGCACACTCCTGCTTTTAATATGTGTCATGTCCAAAAACTTCTTCCTCAGGATACTGGCTATAATGTCTTGTCAGAGCTTACAAATTATTTTTCAATAGCTTTCATGTAGTCTCTGACTTCATTGCATTCTATGATTGAAGCCCAAATGCTCTTATTTATATGACACTTGAGCATAAGACTTAATTGATTAGATTGCTTTAACCATTCATAAGTAGCCCTCTCATTTGGTGTGCTTGATTCCATGGGGATGGATCGTTTACATGGAGAGCCAAATCCAAATCCATGTATCCTAAAGTCAAGAGAATCTTTTCCTTCCGTTCAACATAATTATCATCCAATAATATTGAAATACGAGAATAATCATTAAGAAGAACTGTAATAACAAAGCCAAACATACGTCAATGCTATAAAGTATAAACTTGATTTGAATTAGCTAATTGTTAAATTTAATAGTAAATTCTAAATCTTCTTGTTGGTAGAGTTTGCAAATATGCATAGAATTTACTTAATTTTTTATTGGTAAGACTAGTAAACACAAACACCAAAACAAAATATTTCATATCCGTGGACTAGGAAAATTTGTATTTTGATGTCTAGTTTACTATCTTATTCTACTTACTAATGCATTAAAATGGCTGCCCTCCTATGGGGCTGGGTAACCATGCCATTAACTAATCACTTATTCATATATGACTAAAATTTATTGTATATCATAATAACTTAAGATGCTGTGGCTACTCCCAAGCTCATGATGTTTCAAAACTTATATTGTAAATAAATTATCAACTCATCCAAATATTGATAACATAAACAAATAAATCAATCATGTAATGTGCAAATCTAGTATATTGTTACATGAAGTTCCTTCTGTCCTTAACTGTAAACAAAAATTCATAAACAGATGGTCAAAAAATTATCCATAGATCCCTGTTTTCTTTATATTGCTACAAATTAATGCTTTATATTTTAGATACACCCAAGCAAGATTGGTTCACACGAACCACAGTCAAATTAAATTAATTAATAAATTATCTATCTTAATCTAATCAGATAGAATTAATCAAATATTATCCAAAAGTATACAAATTAAGGTAGTCCTAAATTAGATTAATCTACTTCATTGAACCAATTACATGTGTACCAAATTGTGATATTATCTCCCTGGCTTTCATTCTTCATCAGTCTCTTATTTATTCATTATTAGTTCATATACAACAGGAGGATGAAGCGGCTTTAAATATCTCGTTGCATTTCTCCCCATCTAACTTTCTTTCATTATTGAATTTCATTAAGATAAGGCAATAACCATCGGTTATCCCTCCGAAGGAAAAAATCCCACATCCCAATGAACTATCTAACAGTGTTTATAACATCCTGGGCATAAAGTATCTTCGGATAAACAGTATTTGTGGTAGTTAATGGCAGATGATGAGCGATAAAGGCTTACGAGATGCAATAGGGCTTCCCCCCCATAAGCCAATTACGACAACAGGAGTGCTCTAATGTTTTACGTATCTAATCCCATCTCCTTCCTCCTCACAACCATCCTAGCCATCTAATTTTTATACTTGGATGGATGCTAGATAGGGACTGGTCGCAAGCCATCCTTATTGGAGGTGAAGGATAATGAAGGATGACAGCGGGAGGTTCTCGGCTGGTGGGACATTTGGATTTACTCTTTCAATTCTATATCGACTGCCCGATTCAAGGTTGGCTCTCTCGATTTCATGTATGTTGGACCAAGCATATGACTTTCAAACTCTAAAGTAAAAATAGAACCATATTCGGATGCCAGATGCTACTTCCGATAGAAGTAATGATGAATGTAAGCCTTGTAAAATAGATGGGACTTTGACTTGCTATGATAGATATCCCTCAGCACACCATTCTAGATGCATAGGGTTGAGTAAAACATTTATATCTGGTGGGATATAGAACTGATAATATTACATTGATTATCACCAACACCATCAAACACTTTTCTGACAGTAACTACAAAGTATAAACCTTGATAAAAGGAGGCAAATGAATCTGCCGCTCAGTCTGATAATAATAATGAAAAGAGTGTTAAAATGTATCAAAACCATACCATCAGTATACTAACATCTTATCGGCTAACAGCATCTTCAGATGGCTACCGATACTACATTGATTTTCGATCCACTCTCGGCCATAAACCATCAAGCAATCTCTAGTTGCATAAAGAAATGATGGCTTATCTCACCCATGGACCTCTCCTGTCAGTTGCCGACCCCGTATTGGATTTTAGCCGACCCCACTTTGGCTATTGATCCCTAACAATTTCGATCGATTCGAGACTTCTTCAAAATTAAACATCTGACCGATGTAGTATCGTCATGACTGATTGACCATCATGGCTGAAGCAGAGTCATCAAGACCGACTGATCAATGGTCAACTGTCAAATGACCGACTATCATAGCCGATTGGCCGATTGACCATCATATCTGACTAGCTGACTAATCATCATGACCGACTAACCGTCATGATCGAAGCAGCATCTTCATTGCCGACTGTTTAATGGCCGACTGCCTAATCTACAATCATGATACTACAATCATGGATAATAACTATATGCCACGACTATTAATGGGCATAAACGATCCACTAACTCCATGATTATGGCCCAATAATCAGAGTTAACTATCCCTTAGTGCCATAGAAAGCAGGACCACGTGCTCGACGGTTACACCCGAGTTGCCTATAAAAGGAAGATAAGGAAACAGATAATGGTAAGATACTTCCAGACAAACACGCTGTCACTTTCTATATTCACCTTACTATTCGTCCACTTTTTACTGACTTAGGCATCGGAGGATCCCGTCGAACATAATTTCGACTAGTAGACTTTCTTTTGCAGGTTACTCTTCACCGGCATCAGACGCTCCTGAGGATTGGCCGCAATAAATTGGTGCACTAGGAAGGAGGAGAAAATCCAATCATCATGACAAAAATAAGAGTACAGAATATTTCCACCGACTGTATCTGACAATCGTCCCATCGAAAAGATCTCCCACCTTCATCGATAGAGCCTAGATCCTCACGTTCGATAATCATTGCGGACGCTCAGCAATTCACTGCCTTAGTGCAGCAGAAAAAGATACTGACAGAGGCAGTTCATAGCCTCCAGCAAATACAGCCAACAATTGATGGTGGTGCAACCTCGACGACAGTCTCATCGGTGGGATGGGCCATACCACTTAGCCAATCACTCTCAACATGCCGATCGCCACCCCCACAAAGCTGATATGGGAAAATGATAACGTTCTCTTTTTCCCTCATCCAAGGTTCTACTCCTGGCTGCTCTCTTCGAAGAGGTTCCCAGCACGTGGACAACTATGAACGGAAGCTCCAGAAGCTAGATTACCAAATTAAAAGGCTACAAAATGACTAAGCGATGAGACTTTGGGGGGCAGACAATGCAAAAAGCTTCTCCAAATGATGAATTGATCATAATCTATGATTCGAAAAGTTTTTCCAAATGATGAATCGATCGTAATCTACGGTTCAGAAAGCTCCTCCAAATGATGACTATATTCCCTTACAACAGAAAGATTTATGACAATATTTTAATCTAATGGAACAATGTACGTCTGCCCCTCGAACATAGCATGCCGACTCTGGTCGGATGACTCTACATGCTGACTCCGATCGACCGAATCCACATGTCGGCTCTGGTCGGATGACTCTCCATGCCGACTCCGGTTGGTCGAATCTATGTATCAACTCCTGTCGGTTAACCCTACATATCGATATTAAACAAACAACTACATTATGCCGACTCGACTACGATCAGATGGAACAATATGCCGACTCGACTATGATCGGATGGAACAATATGCCGACTCGACTACGGTCAGTTGGAACAATATGCCAACTCGACTATGATCGGTTAGAAAATATTCAACAGTTATCTATGATGAATGATGATCATATTCAAAGAGATAACACAAACAAAATTTTTTTTCACTACAAACTAAAGGCTACAAAATTGGACTAAGGTCCGGTAATAAAAGAAAATTTTCTTTCATTATCAACTAAAATGACCACAGAATCGGGACTCGAAATTATGACAGAAGATTCACTAACTCCCATCGTCCAATACATCAAGTCACCTTGGACTTTGAGAGTGGGGGGCAACTATTGGGACATTCAGATTTACTCCTCCGATTCTATGTCGACTATCCGATTAAAATTTGGCTCTCTTGATTCTATGCCTATCGGATCAAACATACGACTTTCAAACTCTAAAGTAAAAGCAGAACCATATTCAGATGCCAGATGCTACTTCAGATGGAAGTAATAATGAATGCAAGCCTTGTAGAATGGATGGAACTTTGTCTTGCTATGATGGATATCCCTCCGCACACCATTCAAGATGCATAGGGTTGAGCAAATCATTTATATCTAGTGGGGTATGGAACTGACAACATTGCATTGATTATTACCAACACCATCAAGCACTTTCCTAATAGTGACTACAAAGTACAAACCTTGATAAAAGGAGGAAAACGAATCTGCTGCTCAGTTTGACAATAATAATGGAAAGAGTGTTAAAATGTATCAAAACCATACTATTAGTACACAAACATCTTATCGGCTATCAGCATCTTCAGACGGCTACCAACACTACATCAATTTTTGATCCACTCTCGGCCATAAACCATCAAGCAATCTCCAGCTAGCATAAAGAAAGGATGGCTTATCTCACCCACAGAACTCTTTTATTAGTTGTCGACCCCGCATTGGATTTTAGCCAATGCCACTTCGCCTATTGATCCCTCATAGTTTCGATCAATTCGAGACTTCTTCGAAATTAATCATCTGGCTGATGCAGCATCTTCATAACCGATTGACCATCATGGTCGAAGCAGAGTCATCATGACCGATTGATCAACGATCAATTGTCAAATGGTCGACTACCATAGCCGACTGACCGACTGACCATCATAACTGACTGACCGACTGATCATCATAGCTGACTGACCATCATGACTGAAGCAACATCTTCATGATCGACTACCTAATTTACAGTCATGATACTACAATCGTGGGTAATAACTACATGCCCGACCATTAGTAAGTATTAACGGTCCACTAACTCCATGATAATGGTCCGATAATTAAGATTAACTATCCTTTAGTGTCATAAAAAATAGGACCACATGCTCGATGGTTACACCCGAGTCACTTATAAAGAGGAGGTAAGGGAACAGGCAATGGTAAGATACTTTTGGGCAAACACACTGCTACTTTCTATATTCAACTTACTGTTCGTCCACTCTCTACTGACTTAAGCATCAGAGGATCTCCATCGGACACAATTCTAGCCAGTGGACTTTCTTTTGCAGATAGCTCTTCACCGGCGTTAGATGCTCCAAGGGATTGGCCGCAACATTGGCCATCATCGATTTCCTTTTGGCCTTTTTTTTTGTTGATATAATCAAAATAAAATTCAAATATTCCACATCATAATTATTTGTAAAATCTCTAATATGCCAAAATAAAGAAAATAAATAGATACATATGACATATATAAAATAAACCATATTATATCAAAATCACATATAATTCAAATCTAAATACTAAACAATATGGCTAGAAAGATGCTTTGATATCACAATATGAGAAAATATAATAAATAAAATAATTTTATGTAGTGGAAATATTTGTGGTGCATACTTTCAGCCATAATTGTTTAAAGTTTCATTAGAGTTTATCTATAAAAAAATTTGAAGAAGGAGTCTTCTAACCTATGCCTCAAATGGATCTCATAGGCTTGAATAGACTAGACTAGGGACCTTTATCAAATAACCAAAATATCGATAGTTTCCTTCCATGGAGGAAACTATCTTAAACATAACTAGCGGTAGTAGGTAGTTACATACCACTTAGAGTTCTCTAACAACTAATCCTTATATATGGGCCACATAAGTGATGTGTCCAATAATAAGTAGTTAGCACATAGCTTTGATACTAGATAAATGATAGAATCATATAGTTGCATGATTTTTATCCTTCACTTATAATGAAACTATGTATTGATTGATATAATAATTAGTAAAAATATTTATTGAACAATCTGCAAATTATGTTTTGATTTCTATTTATTTTGTAGGTTTTGCATGCTCTGTAGGGTCATACCCTATGAGTCATATAGTTGTATCACAGGGCCAACCCAAGTAGGGGCTAGGCGTGATAGGTAAGGTCCGCTCAGATGGCTCCTCTCTTTCCCTCCTCCCAATTAGCTTCATCTATAGCATTCTCCTCTATCTGACCAGCCTCTCATCTCCCTTGCCCAAATGATCCTTTAAAAGCCTTTGGTGAACCCATTCTGACTCTCCTTCCCTGTATGACAAGTCACTTATCTTTCTCATTTGGAAGATTTCAAGTTTTCATGACCTTCCTCATACCATCCAAGCGGGAGGCTATCACTGACCATGGACTTATTTTATAGTACTAAAACACCTTTGCCTATGCCAAAACTCTCGAGAACCTAGCTAGAGGCATGCATAAGAGCCTGCCTGATGAATAAGTAAGAAGCAGTCTCTAAGCAAGATTCACACAAAAGAAAGCCTGCACTGATCCTCGATCCTTTCTTTGCCATGATTGCTCAATAAGAAGCTTATTTTGCATATAGATGAGAGGGAAGGGAATAAGAACTAAAGATAATATAGAAAAATCCAGAAGGAGAATTAGAGCTATCAAGATGGGTCGGCCCACCCCGACCCACCCCAACCTGCCAAAATCCACCTCTAAACAAGGTGGGGCGGGTTGGCCCGTTTAACCGAAGGATTGGAAAAACCCCAACCCAACCCAACTTGCCAAGGGCTGCGATTTAAATGGGCCAACCTGCTAAAATTTTCAAAATAAAAAAAAAATTGCAAAACAGCAATATAAATAGAATTTCATATTCAATTCAAACTCAAATCAATCTATCAAAGTCTTACATCTCAATTCACAATGACAAAGTCAAAGACTCTAATTCTAAGTCTTAACTATTCAAAGCAAATGCCAAGCATCATTGTTTGTGGTCCTCTTCAAACTTAGAGTCATAAAATAAAATTGTCAAACTTAAATACTTAATACAACCCAAACTTAATAGACTTAAAGTTTCAATTTTAAAACTAATTTAGAGGCAAATCAAAGTCTCAAAAAATTATCCTCCATATCATCATTGTGGTCCTCACCATTCAATTCTTCATCCTCTTCCTCTTCTTCATCAATTATCTCTTCAATAGCATTAGAACCCTTCTTTAAAAGAGATGTTTTCACTTTCATAGCTGAATCATCATTTTCAACTACAAGTACCATAACAAGAAGTCGAGAATCAACATCAAAGCAATTAAAATCATAAAAAACTAGAGTAACCAAAATAAGAAGCACTAGGCAGCCAAAAAAACAAGCTAAACACAAGTCAAAAACAAGAAATCAGCCACCAAAAAAAGTAATAGGGAGCACAAACCAAGTAACATCTAAAGCACAAGACAAGCTTACCATTAGGAATAAAACCACATAGCCAATTATGAGTACAAAGAAGAACCTGCACTTTCTTAGAAAGCATGCTACTTTTATATTTGTTGAACACTCGAGCACCAATGAAAAAGGCTGATTCTGATGTACCTGCAGTAATGGAATAGCCAAAACATCACATGCCATTATTGAAAGAATTGAAAACTGATGCTTATTACTCTTCCAATTGTGTAATACATCCAATTCTTCATAGAATCTAAACTCAAGTTTTAGCTCCTCCAAATAGAGATCCAATTGAGATTTTTCAGCATTTATAATAGTTTGGCTCTCAAACATTTTAATTTCCTACATCAATTTCAAATACAAGTTAGATATATAATTAATAAAATAAATATGAATATAAAAAAATATAAATAAGAGTATAAGATGAGACACGTACATTAAGTATTTTCTTGCCTTTGTTTCCAATTAATCCTCTACTTGACGTTAGCATATATGCATATGATATGGATGGAGACTGGGAAAAACTACTTGGTGCATTTGTGGTATTGGTATATTGCTTAAAAAGCTTGTTCAATTTTATCCTCACCTCCTTCACCATATCTTTTGCTTTATTTGCATCAATCTTTGAGTAAAAGTACTCCAACATTGTAAGCTTGATGCGTGGGTCAAGAACAGCCCCAAATGTAAATGCAACACTATATTGACTCCAATATTTATCAAACTTGTCTTTCATCCTCTTGCACATTTCACTTATCACCACATCTTCATTCCTCTCATTTTCCAACAACAAGCACTCAATCTTCTAAACTTGTATCAAATAAAGATTGGAAGTAGGATAAGAAGAATCAAAAATCAACTTGGTAGCCTTATAAAATGGCTCTAGGAACTCACATATTTTCTCTCCTCTTGTCCACTCAAGGGATGTAGGGCAAAACCTATAGTTCTAATCAACCAATTGGAGAGAAGTAAAAGCTTTTTTGTATTTGATTGCACTCTCCAATATCAAATATGTGGAATTCCAATGGATAGACACATCCAAACATAAGCCAATAGAAGTGTCAATACCACCAACCCACTTAATACATTCATCAAATTTTTGCATCCTACTCTCCGAACCCTTCACATACTTAACTGATTCCCTAATTTTAACCAAAGCATATTGGCTACTTTCAACCCTTCTTGAACAATGAGGTTAAGAATGTGAATATAACACCGTATATGAAAAAACTTACCATCACATAATAAATTATCATTCAAACAAAGCTGTTCTTTCAAATTATCTTGCATATTATTATTACTAGAGATATTATCTAGAGTCAGAGAAAAAATCTTATTCTCAATTCTCCAAGCCTTCAAAAATTCATGCAACTTTGCAGCTAATTCAACCCCTATGTGTGGAGAAGGTATATGAGCAAAATTCAAAATTTTACTATTCAATTTCCAACTATCATCAATATACTGAGTAGTCAGAATAATATAACCCTCACTAGTGCATGCAGTCCATACATCAGAAGTCAAACAAACTCTATTGGGAATCTTAACTAAGAGTTGTTTCAACTTCTCTCACCCTCAAATAAATTTTCTGAATATCACTATAAATAGTGTTTCTAGAAATAGGAACAATATCAGGATTGATATACTTTACCCGCCTTAATCCCAGGATACTCAACAAATAAAAAGGGCAAATCATGTTGAATAATGGTAGATGCACATAATTCACGAAAATTTTTTTGATCTATTTTTCTAGATCTTTATTTTTCATCAGCACCAATTATCATTTGCCCTACATCATGAAACTTTTTCATAGGACACTTTGAAAGATGATAGGTCATAGAAGAGGTCCCATATTTTTTTTCACTATATTTATATTATTTTTTACATCCATTACAAGCTGCCCTTTCTACACCATCTTTGCCTTTCTCTATTTTTGTGAAATAATTTCAAATATCAGAATATTCTCTTGTCCTCTTATTTGATTCCTAAACCCCAGGTTCAGTTTCACTATCTAATTTGGATTCTTCAGTTATTTCATCATCATTCATAGTTACAACTTGATTTATTATACTCATAGACCCAGTCATGATGTAAGTAATCAGCCACACACCCACACAATATAGAAACAAGCTAATAATCTATCAATCAACAAAAAAAAATCAATTAAGATAACAATCAAACAAAACAAAAGCATAAATAAGAGATTCAAATGGTAAAATCAGCAGCAAGCCCAAAGATTCATAGCAGGTACCAGATTGTAAAATAAGCAAATAATGAAAACTGGACAACGGCGTCCAGATGTGGTAGCGGCAATAGCAGCTCTCTCGGTCTCTCCTCTCTTTCTCACGTAGATGCACTGTAGAGGGGTTGCTAGCATTGATGAGACTCGACGGTTGGTATGGCTCATGTAGGCAAAAAGGTTGAAGGGGATTTATTTTCAAATGTGGGAGTAATTTTGATATAAAAAAAAAGATAGATCAGCCCACCCCGAACCCGCAACAACTCACAACCCAAATGGGATGGATTATTTAACCCACTTTTAGATGGGTTGCTAAAATATGAACCCAATCTATCCCATTTACATTGCGGAGCAGGCCAATCCAATAGGCCTAATCTAAATTGACAGCTCTAAAAAGAATGTATACCTCAAGTAAAAAACTTTCTCTACCACAAGAGTTTGAAGCAATCAAGTTCATGCATATATATACATCATGAGGCAGTCCAGTGGCAAATTAGATTGCAAACCATGCCTTCTGGCTAAGATCTATGTGACCGATGGAGCTATGATGAACTTAGCCATCCTTTCCTCTTCCATAGCCAAGCATTGCAACGGGTACAACGATTCCCAACATTTGGATTGAGCTTTGGTTTGGTAGATGCTTTAAAGCACCCAAGAGTTGGGTTTTTTTTTTTTTTTTTGTTCTATTGAATTCCAAAATATAGATGGAATTATCTTTTTTATTCTTTTCTGATGAAAGGATGGAATTATCTTTCTCATCCTCTATTTCATTCAACTCTCTTCATGGCATGTCACTGATTCTCTGCAACTCCACTGACCGACCCTTTTCCATCTTTATCACTTTTGCTTTGTTTTCAGCTTTCCCTTCCACAAAGAAACAGCCTTGTTTCCACTTCCCAATAATAACACATTCCTTAACTACATTAACCACATTACTCTCAGTATAATCTTTTCTTTGCGTCAAACTTCAGCTCCACTCCAAAAGAGAGAACCATCTCGCTCTGCTAGTGGCTGAATTTGACCACAAATCCACAAGTTGTTTCTCAGGATACTAGTAGGTTAATGCATCCTATCGTATGCAAATCATGTTAAAGTCCGATGAGATGGTGATGGCCTCCCTTTGGCGAAGGGAGCTGCCAGAGGGGACAAATGTTGGGGAAGCAGACGGGATGTGAGGCTGGAGTTGGGGGAGATGAGTAGATGGGAGCAGCCCTTCATCCTCTACATTTTTTTTTTTTTTTTTGGATAAGCTCTCTCGACAAATGATGATCTATCACCTCCTCTATGCATCACCTTTGGACACCCCAACCCAATCTTCTCGAGTTCGACTTGATCGAATGGTCAAGCATGCAAAATAACATCATATATAAAATTGACCTGATGTCAAAGAGTACTATTGTGGTATAAAAGGGAGCACATTATTAGTCCCCATTAATTATGAATCAAGGAAGACTCCGATTTATATAGGAAGGTACCATCCTTTTCAAATAAGATATTTTTTGAAGGATAAAATCATAAAATTTATAGACCAAAGCAAAAAATACCTCATATACTGAGTCATAAACTTAAGTTATAAGCCTTTGGCCACAACAGACAATTATTACGAATAGATAATAAAGTAATGAAGAAGCATGCATGGACATAGCATAGGGTTTGTTGGAACGGTTATTGTTTATTTTTCTATAGTGGAAAAAATATGTAAGGTTGTCCTTGTTTTATATAAATACAAGTATTGTATAATATATTACTAAATTCTCTCTCATAGAATCTAGTGCCCATTTCAACAACCAACTCATCCCCCTAATAACTACCAAATTCATTATCTTGTTTGTCTGCATGATAGTATAAGAATGTGCATTCACACGTTCTTTTGGAAAATTAAATATGAATTCTAAGAGCATTTAAGTTTGCTTTTGTTTGAACCATTATTTGGTTTGTGATTCCTTAACTTCAAATTCGTATGTTGTCTAGCACCTTTCTTCTAGCGGAAAAACTGAATCAGGAGTGAACGACATCATTTCTTGTCTATTTTATTGATGAATAAATCAATGCCTGTACTCAACAGGTACCAGATACTGGTGGGGGTGATAGAACGGCGAATCCTGGAGCCACTACCACACAGCCACAAACTCGTTTTAAGTGCATGGTGCTTTGCAATTCGTAGAGGGAAACGCATCTTTTGGATCTCTAATGTGAGATTTCCTTGAGGTTTTTTTGGAAATTTTATAACTACAAATTGCTTTAAGTTTCTATATATCTCTAGATTGCACTGCAGGACAATGATCGACAATGGATCATTGTCGATGCAAAAAATAATCATTCCCGACGTTAATAAGCATCCCAAAATTAATGCCAAAAAAGTATCGATAAGTAAAAAGTGAAAATTAAATTTACTGGCGCTTTCATATGGCGTCAGAATTTACCGACGATTATATTCCCGATGCTATTCCACATTGCTAGTCACAAACCCTTTCTGGCGTTTTTGTGTGCCGCTAAGTTACGAGACAGTGCCGATATATTTTAAAGGTATTGATGAGTTATAAACTACGGACACTTATTTAATATTTCTCGATGCTTTATAGCATCGATAATTATTGAACTAACGATGCTATAAAGCATCGGCATTATTATATTTTAAAAAAAATAATTTCAAAATAATTTAATAATCCTATCAAAATATATAAAATTTATCTAAAAATTTATAAAAAAAATCAAACACCAACAAAGTCACAATCAAGACTCTATATAGCATCATAAACCTGTGAATCTATCCAAAATTTATAAGTAAATTCAAACAGAAATATGATCACAATCAACATTCTATATAACATCGTAATCAATATATAAATCAATGAACTTGTAAACTTATCCAAAATTTATAAATAATTTCAAACACTAATATAAAGTCATAATAAGCACTCTATATAATATAATAAAGTCATGATTACATTATCCATCATGTTCATAAATTGTAATCTATAACTAAGAAGAAGAAAGCAAAAAAAATATCTCAAAAGAATCATAAAAATATCGAGCAATCAGTGATCCATAGGAGCATGATCATCATCAACTCCATGACTACTAAAACTACCGGAGGCCTACAATAAAGATATAAAATTTTATTAGTTGAGAATACGAAAATCATAATGTAAATTAAATGATTGTATATGAACAAATATATAATATAGTAAGATATATACTCTAGAAGAGTCCACAAACATCTGTAACACGAATATCAATTAATCAATTTGAGTCTTTATGGTGGATATCACATTATCATAGCTCTGTCTAATCATCTCAACCTGCACCTCCACCTATGCCTGCACCTGCGCCTCCACCCGCACCTCCAGCTGCTCCTCAGTCCATGCCTCCACTTCCGTCTCCACCTGTTGCTCAATCCATACCTCCATCTGACCCTCGAGCAGTTAGATATATACCCTAAAAGCTAATCGGACTGACACATTAATTCTTTCTAAGATATAATTTCATACTTGACCTAATTATTTAGGACAGTTAGTTACCATTCATATAGTATATATGTCCATAAATCGTCCAGGAAGTTGATAAGATGATGACATATATTCTTAAAAGTTTATAATTTGAGGTATGTATCATTGATGGTTAATTTTTAAATTACTCTCGATCAATAGATCATTACGGAGATGATGATTGATTCGGTTAGATTGATATATGGATTGCTTCTTTAGGATAGACTAGTCTCGAGTCTACAATGTGGAGATACTGGAGCGAGAGTGTAAGCATTTGTTAAAAAATAAAGGTACCAAGCGTGATCAACACGAGAAGTCACTTGGATGTCTACTCATTTGCTAGTAACTTTCTCGATGCTATAGTAATGTGAATGGTTCTTTGACCTGCAATATCTCAGCTATTCACAATGAGATTATTATAGTTTGACTATACCATAACTCAATCTTCTAGCCATATGAAATCTTGAGGTGTATATTGGCTATAGTAGGTTCATTATAGGAATAGAGTGTGCACCTAGATGAGATCTATTGATCTTAAAAAAAAAGAAGTGCTATGCGATTCGCGAAACTGAGTTCAAAAAATCTTTGGCTAAAGCAAATATGAATACTAGAAAAAAAGTTCTGTGAGAATTCAGAAATAAACTCGAGTCAAGCCAATTTTGCATATGTCTAATGTTGGAATTTTTCATGACCTCCATCTAGTTGGAACTCATGATAAAAGAATTGAATCATGTGGTAACTACACCTAGAGGTTCATTACTTTCATTCTGTTGGGTTGCCACTACATGCTGCTAGACGTCATTGATGGATTATGGGACCAACGAGAATTATTTTGATGGTCAATAATTTTCAGTTGATGAGTTAAAATTATTTCAATCTATTAAAAAATATTTTAATAATATTTTGATGGAGATCAAAATATATCTCACATCAGACAGAATAAAATCTATGAGATCACGTACAAAAGAGATCCTGACTGATCGAAATATTGAATTATGATTTTGAATCACAAAAGGATCCAACTATCAATGTGATTGATGATTGGATTAATATATAAAAGTTACATAAAAGACTTACTAAGAGTTAGTAAGCTACAGGAGAACTTAATTATAATTATTGCTAATTATTTGATCAGATTTAATCTGATTGGATTTATTTTATTTGATTTTCTAGTCCAAATAGGATTCTAATTTAATTCCTAATTGGGTTTGACTCAATTTAGATTCAAATTGGATTCGAATCGGAGTAAAATTAAGTTAGAATTTTAGAGTCCCATTAGATTGGGACTCTCTTCCCTTATCCATGCCCTAAAGGAGATCACGCCTAATACTTTCATGCCAAAAGAGATTTTGCACGTGGAATTAAGTTGGCACGAGAAAGAGAGGCGCTAAAAGGTAGTGGGCACATAAGAGTCCTTCTCTTGATGGACTCTTAACAAACTCTACCAAAATCCTAATCCATGGTTTAAATAGGGATAAGAAGTGGCACCTCAACTAATCTTAACATGGAGAGAAGAAGAAAAAGGGTGGTGCATGCATGCAAGGCTTGTGGCGCACAAAAAGAAAAAGAAAAGGAGAGGAGGGGGCACTCCATGTGATAGCTGCCTCACCCTGCCTCTCCTTTTCTTTCTTCCAACATTCATGAGATGGAGATGATTCTTCTCTCTTTCTTGGTCTAAGAGTTAGATGCCTCATCTCTCTCCTTCTCCTCCATAATCAATCCAAGAGTTGGACAGAAAGAAAAGAAAAGATATTTGATCCCTTATCTTTTTAAGATCTTCTTCTTTCTCCTGAGAAGAGAAAGAAAAAAGAAATCAGATTAAATCTGATTTCTTGATCTTCTTATAATCTCTTTAATTTTTTTAAGAAGAAAATCAAAAGAGATAAAAGATTCAATAATTTAAGAAGCGATCTCTACAAAGGAGCTAGCATCCCAATGAGATCAGAATCTCCTAATCAGATTAGCCTCATGTAGATACTTGTCAAGATTGGATACTTATGCAGCTTTAAAGAATCTTGAAAACATCCACGGATCATCGGATCATGACTTCAATGGACTGTGAAGATATCCACGAATCATCGGATCACGATGAAGATCTATCCACACAAAGATAAAAATCTGATTTCTATTTCTACATAAATCTTAATCTTATACATATGATGATGCCTAGCTTTATGTTGAGATATGATCTCTATACATATTTGATTAGGTTAGATCTAATTAAAGATTTATTTTAATATCATTCTGACATAAGGTTGTCCTAGTATAATGTTGATATGTTATGTTGCATGGTTACCTTAGAACGATGTTGAAAAATTTTTAAAATTTTTTTTCATTGCATATTTAAAAATTTTTAAAATCTCTACATGCATATCGGATCATCATGTGATGGTGTTTCCTAACAGTAGTATCAGAGTCATCTCATTATTGCAAGATTAAAAGTAGATTTCAAATCTAAAAATTATTTTCAAATCTAAAATTATGAATGATTATGAAAAGGAGATGAAGTTCAAGATCTGAAAATCTATTTTTAGATCTGAAAATCTGAATAATTAAAATTCATATGATAGATTTCATGATCTAAAAATCTATTTTAGATCTAAAATTTAAATTATTTTATGTTCATGCATTCTTTTCAAGATCTAAAAATTATTTTAAGATCTAAAAATATGATTTCTTATGTTCATGCATCTAAAAATTTGATATCTAATTTTTATGTGATATGAATCTTGTTAGATCTGAATTTTATCTTTATTATATGTTCATACATGAGACGATATTCATAAATAGAGATTCATCTTAATGTGATCTGTGATGATATGGATGTTTTTAAGTTATAATGATTTGATTGAACATAAGATAAGATTTTATAAATCAATCTAAAATCATCCTAATATAAGGTTGTCCTAGCATAATGAGGGTCGTTATGCGGTATGGTTGTCTTAGAATGAAAAGAGATTAATACATAAAACATCATAAGCAATTAATATGAATACAAGAACTATGTGATAGTCATGCATATATTTTTTATGGATACATGTAGTGATCTCCATGAATCACTACAAATCTTTGGAGTAGAATTGTATCATGAATGTACTTTAGATGATTATAATTTCTCAATCTGTGGTGAGAAACCAAAAGCCAAGCCCAATTTAGGATAGATTGACCTATTGATGTCTAAGGCAAGTGCTTTGAAAGATGATCGCTATCGTAGGTGGTCAAGAATAAAAATCAACTCAAACTATATAGATATGGTGAGTAGGAATCGTTTCCCTATAGATCTAGGGCGATTGTTTTTTTTTTGAAGAAGAAAAAATAAAAAAAATGATTGTAGAAAGATTCAAGAAAGAATAAAATAGTAAAAATTTAATTATAAATATAAATTAATTTATAAAAAAAATAAGTCAGAGAGATAATCCAAAAATTTTGAATCCATCATGTAAATTAGATTTATTATTTTTTTTAATATTACAATATTAATTCTTGTGATTAGAGTATTGGTATAGCTTATCTCTAAGGGGTACAGACTGTATCAATAGATCACGGTTCATCCTATTAGAGTATAAACTATCTAAATTTAATTATAAAATATAAGATTTAATCTAACATATCACAATCTATCTCTTCTAGTTACGTACCATATCCAGGGATCACTACACGTCAGTGGATGGTTTAGGCCGTATAGGTTAGATCAATACCTCAGAATAAAAAGATATGAAATAAAAGTATAATTTTATTATATAAAAATTAAATATAAAAAAAATAAAAATCTATTTACAAGCTTCATCGTATTCTTGGGTTGAAGGGATTTAGCCATGCATCAAGATCTCTAGCTCCATATTCATCCTTTCTCTTGGATCCCTAAACCTCCCTAATTTTTTTCTCTAATTTTTTCTCATGTTTCTACTATTTTTTTCTCCTCTCTACTCTTATTCCCAGATCTTCTATTTATAGGTGAATTTTTTATCTTTTTTTGATAGCAAAAGGAGTCCTAAAACCCTTAGAAAATGTATAATATTTGTATTTAATTTTTTTGGCCATCAGATTTCACTTGGACAGCCTAGATCTGCCCAAAAATAGTGTTTTAAATCCTTCTCATGATCGGATATGATAACAACTGTTAGATCATGCTTCAGATAAAATTCGGACTGTTGATCAGTGCTTGATCTTTCCTATTCATAGTCGGGAACCACCACAGCCGTCGAATCGGATGATGGATTGAATTTTAGCCATCAGATCGTGCAAATTTTTTTTTTTAACCAACAATGAACAGCAGCTATCCGATCTGGTTCTGGATAAATTTGGACCGTCAGATCATGAAAAACTACTTTCGCTCACCTGTGAACCACATCGTGCGCTGCAAAACTGTTTCTATGGACCGCGCCATTGCTTCTATGGACTGAGCGGCCTGTCCACCATGCATCGAAGGCTATAAAATTTATTTTTTAGGATATTTTGGCTTAATTTTTACTCTAATTTATTTTTAAAAAATAAGATAAAATATGTATTAAATTACTTAATAATTCTTCATCATTTTGATGCTTAAAATTATTTAATTAAATTAACATCTATTTTTCATAAATATGCTTCTAATTTTATATTTTTAAAATTAATTATTTTTGTAAGAAAATTTAATCTATTTATGAAATTAGATTTTTTAGAAGATGTTAGCATCATAAAATATCAAAAATATCTACAATAAATATAAAAATATACCACTTATCACAACCCCCAACTTGAACTTTACTCGTCCTCGAGTAAAAAAAAATTTAGAATTAAGTTTCATTTAACTTAAAGTTTTGAATTTTATCAAATAATTTTATAAAAGACCACTGATGTTCAGTAGAGCGTAAGTGAGGTATGTCATTGGAGTATTAGTATTAATCAAAATAAGAGTTAACCTAAGAGTACTAAATCTTTTCTAAACTTTTTCTAAATTATCTCTACCTTTATCTCCAAATCATTAACCTTCATATGGATAAGTATATTGTTACTTCTGTCCTTCATTTATATTTTTTTTATTAACTTCTTTAACGTTGTATCGTTATTGAGTGTCTTAACCCCCTAAGCTTTCTATTTGACCTATGTAATGAGTTTTCAGCCAATGACTCCTGAACCAGATGATTTTAGGGCACTAGATATAGAATATCCCTCGGACCTACTTACTCAAATCAAACAGATTACGAGTTAAAACTAGATTTACAATAAAGCTTCTTTACCCTTCATACCTTTTGATGTGAAACTCAATACTTGCTTAGGCAAAGAGACTCAGTTACTCAGCATGAAGTACTTCAAAACTTTTTTTTTCTTCTTCTTTTTTTTTCACATGAAAAAACGTATAGTTACCCTACACAAGTCCATGAGAAGTAAACTCTTCTTTGATGCTGGTAGAAAAATTTAGAAATACTTAAGAAAAACTATTTAAATTCTAAATTTAACTCTTTATTGAGTTTTCTTAATACTTGATCTCTCAATATTTCACAAACTCTCTGGTCTGTACATCAATTTTTTTTAAAAAAATACTTAGTTTAACTCAATTCTTAAGTGTACTCAGGTGCTTAAATACTAATTACTAACTTACTTGAGAACTTAAAAATTTTTAAATTTTTATTATTCTCTCTCCCAACTTAATCAACATTGTCCTCAATGGAGTAAGAAAAAATAAAAGGTCCATCCAAAGAGAAAAAAAAGGAGAGATGTCACCTGATCCAGAAGTTTTTTTAAAATTAGTTCTCCCTCTAACTTAGCCAATATTGTCTTCAAATTCCTACAAAAGATACTAAGCAAAACTTGATTAACCTAAATAAAATGCAAAAGAAAGTAAAAAGTAGAAGCTGAAACTAGGTTGCCTCCCAAAGAGCGCTAAATTTCAAGTCTTTAGCCAGACCACATTTATTGACAGGTGCTTCCACACAGAACGGTCCATTATTCATAAAAAAAGATAAAAATTAGTTAAAATAAAGTAAAAAATTTGGGTTGCCTCTCAAAAAGTGCTAAGTTTCAAGTCTTCAGTCGGACTGAACCCGTGATACAGAATCAATCAAAATAAATAGGCTCATGGAGAACCATGGCCTCCTCCTCAATTTTAGTAGGCAGCTTCAAGAATGGTTTCAATCATTGTATATTTACTTTAAAGTAGCACCATTACTTAGGTTTTTGATCTTTACAGCCCCATGAGAGAAAACTTTTTTTACTATATAGGGCTCTGTCCATCTAGATCTAAGTTTTTCAGAAAATAAATGTAGCCTAGAATTATACAAAAAAACTTTTTGATCAGATAAAAATAATTTTTTAAAGATTGCTCGATCATAAAATCTTTAGTTTATTCTTTGTATATCTTAGTATTGTCGTATGCCTCATTTCTGATTTTTTTAAGTTCATCAATTTGTAGCTTCCTATGTTGTCCAGCCTCGTCTAGATCTATGTTTAACTTTTTGATAGCCCACATAGCTCTATGTTCAAGCTCTACTGGCAAGTGACATACTTTACCAAACACAAGCCTATAAGGAGACATTCTTAAGTTGGTTTTGAAGACAGTGCGATATGCCCAAAGAGCATCCACTAGCTTTAATGACCTATCTTTTCTATTAGTGCTCACAGTCTTTTCTAAAATTTATTTGATTTGATGATTTGAAACTTCAACTTATCCACTAGTCTGGGGGTAATAGGATGTAGCCAATTTATGGATGATGTTGTATTTTTTCATCAGGATTGCAAAGGATCGATTATAAAAATGTATTTCTTGATCACTTATAATGGCTCTAGAAATTTCAAAATGAAAGAGGATGTTTTTTTTTTTAAAATTGATAATAATTTTGCTATCATTCGATCTACACGGCATAGTCTCTATCCATTTGGATATATAATCGACAGTCACTAAGATATATTCATTTTTAAAAAAGTTTGGAAGTGATCCTATGAAATCGATTTCCCACACATCAAAAATCTCATAAACTAAGATCGATTTTAATGGCATCATGTCTCTTTTTGTGATACATCCTATTTATTGACATCTAGTGCAGCTTTTACAGTACTCATGTGCATCCTTAAATAAATTGGACCAATAAAATCCACATTGAAAAATTTTTGTGGTGGTTTTCTTGGATCCAAAGTGACCACCACAGGCTTGGTCATGATAAAAGGATAAGATACTTTTGATCTCATGGTCCGGGATATATTTTCTAATAATTTGATCAGAATATTGTTTAAACAGATTAGGATCATCTCAAATAAAATACTTTACTTGGGCAACGAATTTGTATTTGTCTTGAGTGGTCCAGTAAAAGGGAATCCTACCAGTGGCTAAGTAATTGACAATATCAGTGTATCATGATTCTTTGGTCACGGACATAAGTTGTTCATCAGGAAAAGATTCTTTTATTGATGGTTCGTTAGAGGGTGCATCAGTCAATCAGGACAGGTGATCAACCACTACATTTTTGGTTCCTTTCTTATCCCTGATTTTTTGATCAAATTTTTGAAGAAGTAAAATTCATCAGATCAAGCATGCTTTTGCATCTTTCTTTGTTAAGAGATATCTAATAGCTGAGTGATCAGTGTATATAATGATATGTGACCCAACCAAATAAGATCTAAACTTTTCAAGGGCAAAGATGATAGTCAAAAACTCTTTTTCAGTGGTTGAGTAGTTAAGCTACACATCATTAAGAGTCCTACCAGCATAGTAAACGACTTGTGGCAACTTATCAATTCTTTATCCTAAAATGACTCTGATGACATGATTTGATGCATCACACATGAGTTTGAAGGGTTGAGTCCAATCGGATGGGTGAATGATGGGTGCGGATGTTAATGCCTTTTCAAGATGCTCAAAAGAATGGAGACACTCAGAAGTGAAATCAAATTTGACGTCTTTGGCAAGAAGATTGGTCAGTGGTCGAGTTATTTTGCTAAAATTTTTGATGAACCTCCTGTAGAAGCCAGCATATCCTAAGAATGAGCAAATTTCTTTAACTGATTTGGGTGGTGAAAGATTTGCAATCAAGTCTACTTTGACTTTATCCACTTTAATTCCCTTCTTTAAGATAACATGACCAAGAACTATGTCTTCTTTGACCATGAATTGGTATTTTTTTTAATTAAGCACGAAGTATTTCTCTTTACACCTTTTTAAGATTAGTCTTAGGTGATATAGGCACTCAGAGAAGGTAGAGCCAAAGATGAAAAATCATCCATGAATATTTTTAGAAATCTCTCGATCATGTCAGTAAAGATACTGACCATGCACCTTTGAAAAGTAGATGGAGCATTACATAAACCAAACGGCATGCGTCTATAGGCAAAAGTTTTAAATGGACAGATAAATGTGGTCTTCTCTTAGTCTTCTGGTTCTATAGAAATCTGGTTATAGCCAGAATAACCATCAAGAAAATAGTAAAACTCATGTCCGGCTAACCTTTCCAACATCTGGTCAATGAATGGTAGGAAAAAATGGTCCTTTCTTGTGGCTGCATTCAATTTTCTGTAATCAATACAGACTCTCCATTCAATTTGGACTCTAGTCAGTACTAACTCATTTGCTTCATTTTGGATCACTGTTATCCTTGACTTTTTAGGCACTACTTGAATTGGGCTAACCCATGAACTATCTGAAATGGGATAGATAATTTTATTGTCTAGTAACTTGAGAATCTTTTTTTTCACTACCTCCTTCATAGCTAGGTTAAGTCTCCTTTGGGGGTCTCTGATTAGCTTGGCTTCCTCTCCTAAATGAATTCGATGTTAGACAATTGAAGGGCTGATCCCTTTGATATCAGCCATGGTCCAGCTTATGGCTTCTTTATTCTCTCTAAGGACAGTTAGAAGTTTCTCCTCTTGGGTTTGATCTAGGTTTGATGCGATAATTATGGATAGGGTTTTTGATGGATCTAAATACGTATATTTAAGGTACTCGGAGAGTATTTTGAGTTTTAGTTTTGGTGCTTTCTCAATCGATGGCTTATGTATTGGTTCATCCATCCTTACAAGTGGTTTGATAAGTGGTTGCCATTGTGGATGAACTCTCTGATCACTAGATGAAAAAATTTTATAAGCTATTTCAAATTCTTGATCTGACTAGAGATTACAGTCAAAATCTTCTTTTTCTAAGTCAATGGTCTCTTAAATCTCATCCTAGATTAGGTTTACATCAATGAATTGGTCTCTTTTATTTTCAAGATTGAAAATATTAAGATCAATGATCATATTTTCAAATAAGAGCTTCATGAGTCCATTACGATAATTGATTAGGACGTTGGTGGTTGCTAAGAATGATCTTCCTAAGATTACTGGGATGTGATCTTTTGGATTAGACACTGGTTCAGTTTTGAAGATCACAAAATCTATAGGATAAATGAAATTACCAACCTTGATTAACACATCCTCCACAACTCCTTTGGAGACCCTCACTGATCGATCTGCCAATTACAATGTAATTTCTATAGGCTTTAATTCTCCTATCTTCAATTTTTCATAGACCGAATAAGGTAAGATGTTCACACTAGCTCCTAAGTCTAATAAGGCCCTATCAATGATAGTTTCCCCAATGACACAAGAGATTGTTGGAGATCTTGGATCTTTGTACTTAACAAACATGTGGCTCGACAGATATGAGATCACACTGGCCGTCAAGAATACTTTTTTGAGAATGTTGGTGGTCTTCTTCTTTGTGCATAGATCTTTGAAAAATTTGATGTATGTGAAAATTTGTTGGATTATGTCTAGTAGAGGGATATTTACTTTCACTTGTTTAAACATCTCTAAGATTTGATCCATATGGGCTGAATGTCTGTTGGACCTAAGTCTATTTGAAAAAGGAGCTACAGGATTGGTGGATGATGTCTTGACTTGCTTAAACTCTAAGATGGATTCTGCAAGTGGCTTGGGTGTTTCATCAATCTCTGTTAACTCCTTAGACTTATCTGGCTCCTTAGACTCGGTCTGATCGGTCATTCGCTCATGAGGTGGTTTAGATAATGGGTCATCTTGATCTTCAAGTGTACCAACATGGTTGTCTACTTATTTTTTAGATCTTAAGGTGTGAATTGCATTTAATTGATTGATCTGAGCTCCTTGTTATGGTCTTTGATTGTTCTGGATCCTAGGATTAGCCTCGGATTGACTCGATAGTTTATCTTTTTCTCTTTCACTCACAACCGTGGCTAATTGACCTAACTGCATCTCTAAGTGAATAATAGCCTGGGTGTTGGAAGTTAAAAGCTAGCTCGTGGTCTGCATGAAGTTGTTTAGTATAGTGTTGGTGTTAGCAGTCGATTTTGCTAAGATTTTTAGACTCTTTTCTAGCGAGTTAAGCCTTTGATCATTACTGAAACTTGGTGGGTTATTTGATGATTGAGTGAATTTGGGATTGGACTGAGTGAAGGCAGGTCTATTTGAGTTTGACTCTTGTGATCAAGAAAAGTTGGGGTGATTTCTCCATCCTGGATTGTACGTTGGTGCGTAGGGGTCATTTGTGGGTCTTTGATAGGCTGCGCTCACCTGTGCTACTTCACTCTCGGTTGGACCCATCAAAAGAGGACATCCTTCCATTATATGGTCTGTGGCATTACACCCATTGCAAGTGGATGTTGCAACTTGGTTCACTTGGGTGTGTTCCTTGAGTTCTAGGGCCTCTATCCTACGAATCGAAGATGCAAATTTAGCCTCTTCAGTTAAAAAAAGTTGAACTTGATATACACCCCCTCTTGAAGGTGTGAGTCTATCGAGTTTCCTAGTAAGCTTCCATTATAGGCTCTTTTTTGCTAGGTCCTTTAAAAATTGTCAGGCTTCTATAGGCTCTTTATTCATGAATTGATCCTGATACATTGATTCTAACGTGGTTTTAGAGTTTGGGTCTACTTCTTCATAAATGATTTGACATAGCCTCCAAATTTTTATTTCATGGTATGGGCATTGACTCAAAAGGTTCTTAAAATGATCAAAGTATTTCCAAAAAGACTCACTGGATAATTGATACGTTGTTACCAAATGATAACCTGTTAGCGACCAAATGATACGTTGTTACCAAGGACAACAACGTTTATCAAGCATAGGTCGTTGTATGCCATATGGGTTGGTTGTCCTCTTAACCAAGGAGTGTGGAGACACTGGTATGGCATACAGGTGAGATGTAAGGGTATATCTGCACTGAACGTGACCGACTCTGGAGCTTTTTCTACTGTCAGGATTTGCTCCGATGGGATATGGGTATAACTGTCCCTCCGACCTGAGACCGCCACAGTGACTTGCAAACAACTCACTGCACTTAGGCACTGGACTACCTGAATTTCTAATTCAGTGACGGAAGGCTGCTGGGTGTAGTCAAGTACTTGACTTGTCAGTGCATGTGTCAAGATGGGATTGACCACTCCAGTTCAGGAGCTGTATACAATCATGTTACAATTTAGCAAAATCTTGGCTAGGGTAGTCCTAGTGAGGAGTCACAGGATTGTTTGAGTTTAGCACGATTCGGATGATCTGATCAGGGTTGACAGTTTAACCCTGAGTAGTCCTACACACAAGGGTCAAAAGGGATGAATTATACAGTAACCATATTCGCATAGGTTCTGAATGTTGCGATTGTGACTATTCGATCTATCTGGACGTCGGGTATCATTGCTAGATGGTCACTTCGATTAGTACAAGAATTAGTTCTTGTGCTACCGGCTTAAGTTCGAACCTGCGGAGTCACACACATTAGATATTCCTATCTGATCTGATGGCTGGTGAAGAGTCCCACTTCAGGGAGAGCATCATCAACCTCTCAAGTACATCTACTGACGATCTGAAGCATCCGAGAAGTCAGCAGATCAAGATCGAAGGAGTTCGATCAACATCGGCCATCAAAAAGGTTCAGCCACGAACTAGCATTCGTGAGGAGCCGATCAGATCGGAAGCTTCGTGTAGATGATCCGTAGAGGCCAGACATACTGTGTGGCTGCATCACGACGATCAGATCCTCCCGACGGTGATTAGATTACGGCGATCGACTATCCACGCAAAGATAATGTGTTTTGAACACAACAGTAAATTATTTACTGTAGAAGTTTGAATTTCAAATTCAAATGCATGCTATATATCATATTTAGATCCTAGTGTAGGGTAAACACAAGTTAATTAATTAGATTAATTAATAATTTTCACTGTAAAATAGTAATTTTGAAAAAAATTTAAAATTACCATTTTACCCCTGCACTCAAATTTCACTTCAAATGGTATCAGAGTGGGTTTTAAAATATGATATATATTTGCATGCGTAGATTAAGTTGTAATCTAAAAATTTAAATTTTAAATTTTAAATTTTAAATTTTAAATTTGAATTTTGAAAGTTGTTCGAAATTTAAAATTTAGAAATTTAAAATTTAAAATTTAAAATTTAAATTTGAAATTTTAAAATTTAAAATTTAAAAATTTGAAATTCAAAATTTAAAATTTAAATTTTAAATTTGAAATTCAAAATTTAAAATTCAAAATTCAAAATTTGAAATTCAAAATTTTGAAATTTGAAATTTGTTTGAAATTTGAAATTTAAAATTTGAAATTTAAAATTTAAAATTTAAATTTTAAAATTGGTATATTTAGATATACTTGATCCAAGTAGCAAGTAGTCTAATTGGGTTGGTTGCTATGGTCATCTGGTCATAGGAGAAAAGTAGGGTTTAAAGGCCCTCTCCTCCTATTCGATGGGGTTCTCCTATGGCGGTAGGGGTGCCGCTGCAATTATATCCCATGCAGATGAAGCAGTGAAAAGAATTAATTGTAAAGGTTTAATTATGAAATTTATTATGAATGTGTTAGATTAGATCTAAAGGAATATTCATGATTTATTTTGATTGAGTTATTTTCTGTTATTAGCAATAGGATTGCTGTTTATGAAATGTGCTGATCTATTTGTGAAATGAGTCAACATATTTGGTGAATAGAAAATAAAATCTTTCAAATTTAAAAATTATTTTTGAAATGCCAAACCTTGACCCATCAGTCCAAATACTTAATTAAAAGAATTAAGTATTGTCTAGTTGGTCTAGAATTATGAATTAAGACCTAAGACAATTGCATAAACTTGTGGATCAATGGGTTAGATGGATTAGGTCCATAATTGGGTTAGACCTAAGATTAGCTTAAAGAAATAGACTAAATTAGAGTAATTGGTCAAATCTAATCAAAAGTTGAATTAGATTAGGTCAAGGATACTCTAGACTCAACTCCAATAGTTGTAGTTGAATGGGTCCATGTCTTTAACTAGACCAAGATGGACTTAATTCATAGCTATGCGGTGGAACCCTATTTACTAAGTTGATCAAATTAAAACTAATGAACCGGTTGGTGTCTAAGGTAAGTTTGGCAGTCTGACCAGTGGTTTTTAAGTGGAAGCTACTCGCATTGATTCGATCTCTGACGAGTTAATGGCTTATCCCCACCACTGATCTCACTTACCTGGCCAACCTGGTGAGTTAGGTTTTGATTAGATCACTTGGTGATTAGGACTCACCCATGACATTAGATAAATCAGTGTGACTGATTTATGGTGCTCCTAATGTCGGCTTTAATTAAATCCTTTTTAATCTGACTTGGTGAAGTCAGTGGGAGGATTGAAATTGACTAGTTAATTTTTTCTCTTCTATCCTTTAATAAAATCCTCAAAAATTATTAGGTCCCCAAAAATGATTAAGTTATAGTGATAACTAACTCATAGCCTCCCATTAAGTGAGTGATAATGAGTCCATTAGTTTAATAATCACTGGAGGCCCAAAGGTCTGGTGCTTATTGACTAATAGAATTATCATTCATAATATGATCATTTTGTTGAGTCTTTCTGATGGTGGTCAAGTTGACCGGCCAAAGTCGGGCCTGATCATTTATTGGTCAGATTCACCAAATCAAATCATGTTAATGGTTGGACCTAACCAGATCTTTTCAACGGAGGCCAAAGCCTACTGATTAGGTTCTGGGGCAAAATTAATTACTAGAAGTTGTTTAGAGAAACAACTGGTTATAAATCTACCCATAGATGTACATGGGTTGACCAACCAAAGTTGGGCTCGTGTGTAGTCTGTGTGGATTCTAGTACCTACTAAAGAATTAAAGTAATTCCTCGAATTAGAGATTGAGGCTACCAGTTCATAAAAATACTGGGAGAAACTTTAGACTAAAGTCCAAATCTTTAGTATTAATAATTTA
The DNA here is from genome assembly GCF_000442705.2 of Elaeis guineensis. Lineage (NCBI taxonomy): Eukaryota > Viridiplantae > Streptophyta > Magnoliopsida > Arecales > Arecaceae > Elaeis > Elaeis guineensis. The sequence continues at coordinate 113,975,787 of NC_025997.2, read as the reverse complement.
TATACTAATAGAGGTCTGATTTTCTTTTATGCAGCTATGGCCACTACCCTGTCGCTCCGGTCATTATTAGATAATGACAAGCTCATGGGATCTAATTTCGATAGCTGGTATCAAAAATTAAAAATCGTCCTTGAGTATGAGCGATCCTTTATGTAGTAACGGATTTGGCACCCGAGGAGCCAACCCCGAATGCTAGAGGGACAGTCCGAGACACTTACCAGAAGTGGCTCAACGACCGCACCACCGTTCGGTGCATAATGCTGGCGGCAATGAATGATGAGTTCAGCCGTAGGTTCGAGAATGCCCAACCACAGGAGATGCTTCAAATGTTGAACGACTCCTTTGGCATGCCTGACAACGTTGAAAGGCACAAAACTAGTTGTGCCATTTTCAATGCTTGGATAAGGGATGGGGCCTCAATCACCGATCATGTACTGTACATGATCGAAATGATTGAGTGCCTAAGTAAACTGGGCTTTCTCTTGCACGAGCAGCTTGCTAAGGATGCGATCTTTAATTCTTTGCCCAAGTCCTTCCTCCCCTTCCTTACTCATTTTCGGATGACAAAGCCTGTAATGAACTACCACGGCTTATTGGAGTTATTGCAGAACTTTGAGAAGGACCACCAGCTCCATAAGGAATCGGTGAATGTTGTGGGAGGGTCTTCTTCTGGTCGTCGACCCTTTAAGAAAGGGAAGAAGAACAAGAAGAAGAGGAACAAGAAGGTGCAGCCGCATGCTGGGACGTCTGCACAGGGTCAGACCAAGAAGCGCAAGCCTGACCAAAACCAGGCGGAATGCTTCTTTTACAAGAAGCAGGGGCACTGAAAGAGAAACTGTCCTCTATACATTGCCTACCTGGACCCGAACAGGTCGAAGAAGAAGCAAGGTAATTATATGATAACACATTGTAATTTTTTCATTTGTGATACTACTACCTGGGTATTGGATACCGAAAGCCCTTATCGTATCTGTAATTCGATGCAGGGTATGCAGGTCGGTAGGAGATTTGATGAAGGTGAGAGGTTCCTAAATGTTGGAGATGGAAGCAAAGTTTCAGTTCTAGTTTTAGGAATCATGAACCTTGTAATCAATTCTCATAATATAATTCTGAGTGAATATCACTATTGTCCAAGTTTTTTATTAAATATTATTTCTGTAGGCCTTTTGGCCATGTATAGTTATGAATTTTTAATAAAAAAAAATATTTACAATATCATTTTGAATGGTGTTACAATATTTGTTGGACAACTAAATAATAAAATTTACTTACTATCATAGCCTGTTAATGTAGTTCAAACCTTCGATAAACGTCCTAAAATGAAAAATATGTCAGAAGTCTACCTTTGACACTGTAGGCTAGGTCATATCAATAAGAACAAGATAAACATGTTGGCTCAAGAAGAAATTCTTGAAGTTGGTGATTGTGAATCACTTCCAACCTGTGAGTCATGTCTTCTTGGAAAGATGACCAAATCACCTTTTACTGAAAAAGGTGAGCGAGCCAGTGAACTCTTGGGTCTGATACATTCTAATGCATGTGGACCCATGAGCTCAAGTGCAAGAGGTGGATATTTCTACTACATAATCTATGGGTATGTCTACTTAATGAAGCATAAGTCGGAGTCGTTTGAAATATTCAAACTATTTCGAAATGAGGTAGAAAAATAAACTGAGAAGTGTATTAAAACTCTTCAATCTGATCGAGGAGGTGAATACCTTTCCAATGAGTTTCTGACATATCTTGAAGAAAATAAGATTCTCTCTCAGTGGACTCCTCTTGGAACACCACAGCATAATGGTATGTCTGAAAGGAGGAATCGGACCTTGTTGGACATGGTTCGATCCATGATGGGGTTTGCTGGTCTGCTGATCTTCCTCTAGGGATATGCGCTCGAATCGACTTGTTACCTTCTAAATAGGGTTTCGAGTAAGTCTGTAATCAAAATGCCTTATGAGATATGGATAGGACGTAAGCCAGTACTCTCACACCTTAGGGTTTGGGGGTGTCCGACTTATGTTAAACGTTTAATTACGAACAAGCTTGGATCTAGGTCTGACAAGTGTTATTTCGTAGGGTACCCAAAAGAAACCAAAAGGTATTATTTCTACCTAGCTGATGAGCAAAAGGTGTTTGTCAGCCTTAAGGCAATCATTTTGGAAAAGTAGTTCCGTGGTGAAGGGACTGTTGCCTATAAGGTCGAACTTGAGGAAGTTCGGTAGGTGGAAAAATAGACATAAGTTGCTGAACCTGAACCGGATTTGGTTAGATCAGATTCGGAGCCCATTGTTCCTGCACCCTTAAGGCGGTCTGGTAGAGTACCATGTCAACTAGACAGATACTATGGTTTCTTGGTCCGAGATGGCGATCCTGTCGAACTTGATGAAAACGATGAGGATCCGATCACCTACATGGATGCAATGCAGAGACCTGACTCTGAAAAATGGCTAGAGGCCATAAAATCTTAAATGGAGTCCATGAAGGTCAACGATGTGTGGACATTGGTTGATCCACCCGAAGGAATAAAACCCATAGGGTGTAAGTGGGTCTTCAAGAGGAAGAGGGGCGCAGACGGAAAGGTGGAGACCTATAAAGCCCGTCTGGTTGCCAAGAAATATCGTCAACGTTATGGTATAGACTATGACGAGATATTTTTTTCTGTGGCAATGCTCAAATCCATTCGGATTATGCTTGCGATAGCTGCCCATCTGGACTATGAAATCTGGCAGATGGATGTAAAGACAGCTTTCCTAAATGGAGAACTGGACGAAGAGGTGTATATGATACAACCTGAAGGGTTCACATCTACAGATGAATCTAAGGTGTGCAGGCTACAGAGGTCCATTTATGGACTTAAGCAGGCATCCCAGAGTTGAAACATACGCTTTGATAGGACGATCAAGACGTATGGCTTCGTTAAAAACGGAGAAGAGCCCTGTATTTATAAGTGGGCAAATGGTCCAGTAGTGGTATTTCTTATATTGTATGTAGATGATATTCTCTTAATTGAAAATGATGTCCCTGCATTACAAGGAATAAAGATTTGGCTGTCGTCACAGTTCTCCATGAAGGATCTGGGAGAAGCTTCCTACATCCTAGGGATGAGGATCTATAGGAATAGATCTAAAAGGTTGCTTGGCTTATCCCAGTCTACGTACATTGATACTATGCTGAAGAAGTTCAGCATGGAGCATTCCAAGAAAGGCTATATACCGATAGGCCAAGGAATTTCTCTCTCGAAGAGGGATTGTCCGACAACACCTCAAGAGAGAGCGTATGGGTAGAATTTCATATGCTTCGACAGTGGGATCTATTATGTATGCCATGACATGTACACGATCAGATGTGGCATACTCACTAGGGGTAGTGAGTAGATACCAATCTGATCCAGGAAAGAATCACTGGAAGGTTGTTAAAATCATCCTGAAGTATTTAAGAAATACTAAGGACCAGTGGCTTATTTATGGTGAATCGAACTTGAGACTTATGGAGTTTACAAACTCTAGTTTTCAGTCTGATCATGATGACAGCAAAAGTGTGTCGGGATTTATTTTTACCCTTAATGGTGGGGCTATCTACTGGAAGAGTTCCAAGCAGCATACTGTGGCTGATTCAGTTTGCGAGGCAAAATATGTTGCTGCATCAGATGCTGCCAAAGAAGCGGTGTGGCTGAGGAAATTTCTCACCGAGCTCGGAGTAGCACCCTCCCTTGTTGGTTCAGTTCTGCTCTACTGCGACAGCTCTAGAGCCATTGCTCAGGTGAAGGAACCGAAGGCACACCAGTGGACAAAACATATTCTGCGCCGCTACCATCTTATCCGAAAAATCGTAGATAGAGGTGACGTCGACCTTCAGAAGATCGACGGCAAGGAGAACCTGGCCGACCCATTCACTAAAGCCATTACGGGGAAGGAGTTCGATGACTTCAAGTCGAAGATGGGTATTAGATACTGCACCGATTGGCTTTAGGCCAAGTGGGAGATTGTTGGGAATAGTGTCCCAAAGCCAATCGTCAGCCTGTTGACGGTTGTGCTCTTTCTTGTATTAGTATATAAATTATAAATTAATAAAAATTATTTGATATTTTTCATCATAAATTATTTCATCTTCTAATGAACTCCTGTGTTGTGGTGAAGTCCTTAGGACTATTTAGACTCGACAAAGGAGGATTTATCATTTAGTCTTTAAACCTGTTCGCGACCAAATGATACGTTGTTACAAAGGACAACAATGTTTATCAAGCATAGGTCATTGTATGCCATATGAGTTGGTTGTCCTCTTAACCAAGAAGTGTGGAGATACTGGTATGGCATACAGGTGAGATGTAAGGGTATATCTGCACTGAACGTGACCGACTCCGGAGCTTTTTCTGCTGTTAAGATTTGCTTTGATGGGATATGGGTATAACTGTCCCTCCGATCTGAGACCGCCATAGTGAATTGCAAGCAACTCACTGTACTTAGGCACTGGACTATCTGAATTTCTAATTCAGTGATGGAAGGCTGCTGGGTGTAGTCAAGTACTTGACTTGTCGATGCGTGTGTCAAGATGAAATTGACCACTCCAGTTCAGGAGCTGTGTACAATCGTGTTACAATTTAGTAAAATCTTGACTAGGGTAGTCCTAGTGAGGAGTCACAGGACTGTTTGAGTTTAGCACGATTCGGATGATCTAATCAGGGTTGACAGTTTAACCCTGAGTCATCCTACACACAGGGGTCAAAAGGGATGAATTATACAGTAACTATATTCGCATAGGTTCTGAATGTTGCGATTGCAACTATTCGATCTATCCGAACATCAGGTACCACTGCTAGATGGTCACTTCGATTAGTATAGGAATTAGTTCCTGTGCTACCGACTTAGGTTCGAACCTGCGGAGTCACACACATTAGAGGTTTCTATCTGATCTGATGGCTGATGAAGAGTCCCACTTCAGGGAGAGCATCATCAACCTCTCAAGTGCATCTGCTGACGATCCGAAGCATCCGAGGAGTCGGCAGATCAAGATCGAAGGAGTTCGATCAACATCGGCCATCAAAAGGGTTCAGCCACGAACTAGCATTCGTGAGGAGCCGATCAGACCGAAAGCTTCGTGTAGACGATCTGCAGAGGTCAGACACACTGTGTGGCTGCATCACGATGATCAGATCCTCCCGATGGTGATCAAATTACGGCGATCGACTACTCGCACAAAGGTAATGTGTTCTGAACACATAACAGTAAATTATTTACTGTAGAAGTTTGAATTTTAAATTCAAATGCATGCTATATATCATATTTAGATCCTAGTATAGGATAAACACATGTTAATTAATTAGATTAATTAATAATTTCTACTGTAAAATAATAATTTTGAAAAAGTTTTAAAATTACCGTTTTACCCCTGCACTCAAATTTCACTTCAAATGGTATTAGAGCGGGTTCTAAAATATGATATATATTTGCATGCGTAGATTAAGTTGTAATCTAAAAGTTTAAATTTAAAATTTAAAATTTAAAATTTAAAATTTAAAATTTGAATTTTGAAAGTTGTTCGAAATTCAAAATTCAGAAATTTGAAATTCAAAATTTGAAATTTGAATTTTAAAATTTAAAATTTAAAATTAAAAATTTAAAAATTTGAAATTCAAAATTTAAAATTTAAAATTTAAAATTTGATTAAAATTTTAAATTTAAAATTCAAAATTTAAAATTCAAAATTTAAAATTTAAAAATTTGAAATTTAAAATTTGTTTGAAATTTGAAATTCAAAATTTGAAATTTAAATTTTAAAATTGATATATTTAAATATACTTGATCCAAGTAGCAAGTAGTCTAATTGAGTTGGTTGCCATGGTCGTCCGGTCATAGGAGAAAAGTAAGGTTTAAAGGCCCTCTCCTCCCATTCGATGGGGTTCTCCTATGACGGTAGGGGTGCCGCTGTAATTATATCCCATGCAGACGAAGCAGCGAAAGAAATTAATTGTAAAAGTTCAATTATGTAATTTATCATGAATGTGTTAGATTAGATCTAAAGAAATATTCATGATTTATTTTGATTGAGTTATTTTCTGTTATTAGCAATAGGATTGCTGTTTATGAAATGTGCTGATCTATTTGTGAAATGAGTCAACATATTTGGTGAACAGAAAATAAAACCTTTCAAATTTAAAAATTATTTTTGAAATGCCAAACCTTGTCCCATCAGTCCAAATACTTAATTAAAAGAATTAAGTGTTGTCTAGTTGGTCTAGAATTGTGAATTAAGATCTAAGACAATTGCATAAACTTGTGGGTCAATGGGTTAGATGGATTAGGTCCATAATTGGATTAGACCTAAGGTTAGCTTAAAGAAATAGACTAAATTAAAGTAATTGATCAAATCTAATCAAAAGTTGAATTAGATTAGGTCAAGGACACTCTAGACTCAACTCCAATAGTTGTAGTTGAATGGGTCGATGTCTTTAACTAGATCAAGATGGACTTAATTCATGGCCACACGGTGGAACCCTATTTACTAAGTTGATCAAATTAAAACTAATGAACCGATTGGTGTCTAAGGTAAGTTTGGCAGTCTGACCAGTGGTTTTTAAGTGGGAGCTACTCGCATTAATTCGATCTCTGATGAGTTAATGGCTTATCCCCACCACTGATCTCACTACCTGGCCAACCTGGTGAGTTAAGTTTTGATTAGATCACTTGGTGATTAGGGCTCACCCATGTCATTAGGTAAATCAGTGTGACTGATTTAGGTGCTCCTAATGCCGGCTTTAATTAAATCTTTTTTAATCTGACTTGGTGAAGTCAGTGGAAGGATTGAAATTGGCTGGTTAATTTCTTCTCTTCTATCCTTTAATAAAATTCTCAAAAATTATTAGGTTCCTAAAATGATTAAGTTATAGTGATAACTAAGTCATAGCCTCCCATTAAGTGAGTGATAATGAGTCCATTAGTTTAATAATCATTGGAGGCCTAAAGGCCTGGTGCTTATTGACTAATGGAATTATCATTCATAATATGATAATTTGGTTGAGTCTTTCTGATGGTGGTCAGGTTGGCCGGTCAAAGTCGAGCCTGATCATTTATTGGTCTGATTCACCAAATTTAATCATGTTAATGGTTGGACCTAATCAGATCTTTTCAGTGGAGGCCAAAGCCTACTGATTAGGTTCTGGGGCAAAATTAATTACTAAAAGTTGTTTAGAGAAACAACTGGTTATAAACCTACCCATAGATGTACATGGGTTGACCAACCAAAGTTGGGCTCGTGTGTAGTATGTGAGGATTCTAGTACCTACTAAAGAATTAAAGTAATTCCTCGAATTAGAGATTGAGGCTACCAGTTCATAAAAATACTGAGAGAAACTTTAGATTAAAATCCAAATCTTTAGTATTAATAATTTATATACTAATAGAGGTCTGATTTTCTTTTATGCAGCTATGGCCACTACCCTGTCGCTCCGGTCATTATTAGATAATGACAAGCTCATGGGATCTAATTTCGATAGCTGGTATCAAAAATTGAAAATCATCTTTGAGTATGAGCGGATCCTTTATGTAGTAACGGATTTGGCACCCGAGGAGCCAGCCCCGAATGCTAGAGGGACAGTCCGAGACACTTACCAGAAGTGGCTCAACGACCGCACCACCGTTCGGTGCATAATGCTGGCGGCAATGAATGATGAGTTCAGCTGTAGGTTCGAGAATGCCCAGCCACAGGAGATGCTTCAAATGTTGAATGACTCCTTTGGCACGCCTGACAACGTTGAAAGGCACAAAACTAGTTGTGCCATTTTTAATGCTTCGATGAGGGATGGGGCCTCAGTCACCGATCATGTACTGTACATGATCGAAATGATTGAGTGCCTAAGTAAACTGGGCTTTCCCTTGCACGAGCAGCTTGCTAAGGATGCGATCTTTAATTCTTTGCCCAAGTCCTTCCTCTCCTTCCTTACTCATTTTCGGATGACAAAGCCTGTAATGAACTACCACGGCTTGTTGGAGTTATTGCAGAACTTTGAGAAGGACCACCAGCTCCATAAGGAATCGGTGAATGTTGTGGGAGGGTCTTCTTCTGGTCGTCGACCCTTTAAGAAAAGGAAGAAGAACAAGAAGAAGAGGAACAAGAAGGTGCAGCCGCATGCTGGGACGTCTGCACAGGGTCAGACCAAGAAGCGCAAGCCTGACCAAAACCAGACGGAATGCTTCTTTTACAAGAAGCAGGGGCACTGGAAGAGAAACTGTCCTCTATACATTGCCTACCTGGACCCGAACAGGTCGAACAAGAAGCAAGGTAATTATATGATAACACCTTGTAATTTTTTCATTTGTGATACTACTACCTGGGTATTGGATACCGAAAGCCCTTATCGTATCTATAATTCGATGCAGGGTATGCAGGTCGGTAGGAGATTTGATGAAGGTGAGAGGTTCCTAAATGTTGGAGATGGAAGCAAAGTTTCAGTTCTAGTTTTAGGAATCATGAACCTTGTAATCAATTCTCATAATATAATTCTGAGTGAATGTCACTATTGTCCAAGTTTTTTATTAATTATTATTTCTGTAGGCCTTTTGGCCATGTATAGTTATGAATTTTTAATAAAAAAAAATATTTACAATATCATTTTGAATGGTGTTACAATATTTGTTGGACAACTAAATAATGAAATTTACTTATTATCACAGCCTGTTAATGTGGTTCAAACCTCCGATAAACGTTCTAGAATGGATAATGTGTCAGAAGTCTACCTTTGGCACTGTAGGCTAGGTCATATCAATAAGAACATGATAAACAGGTTGGCTCAAGGAATTCTTGAAGTTGGTGATTGTGAATCACTTCCAACCTATGAGTCCTGTCTTCTTGGGAAGATAACCAAGTCACCTTTTATTGAAAAAGATGAGCGAGCCAGTGAACTCTTGGGTCTGGTACATTCTAATGTATGTGGATCCATGAGCTCAAGTGCAAGAGGTGGATATTTCTACTTCATAACCTTCACAGACGACCTATCGAGGTATGGGTATGTCTACTTAATGAAGCATAAGTCGGAGTCGTTTGAAATGTTCAAACTATTCTGAAATGAGGTAGAAAAACAAACTTGGAAGTGTATTAAAATTCTTCGATCTGATCGAGGAGGTGAATACCTTTCCAATGAGTTTCTGACATATCTTGGAGAGAATGGGATTCTCTCTCAGTGGACTCCTCTTGGAACATCACAGCATAATGGTGTATCTGAAAGGAGGAATCGGACCTTGTTGGACATGGTTCGATCCATGATGGAGTTTGCTGGTCTGTCGATCTTCCTCTGGAGATATGCGCTCGAATCGACTTGTTACCTTCTAAATAGGATTCCGAGTAAGTCTATAACCAAAACGCCATATGAGATATGGATAGGACGTAAGCCAGTACTCTCACACCTTAGGGTTTAGGGGTGTCCGGCTTATGTTAAACATTTAATTACGGATAAGCTTGGACCTAGGTCTGACAAGTGTTATTTCATAAGGTATCCAAAAGAGACCAAAGGGTATTATTTCTACCTAGCTGATGAGCAAAAGGTGTTTGTCAGCCTTAAGGCAATCTTTTTGAAAAAGAAGTTCCTTGGTGAAGGGACTGTTACCTCTAAGGTCGAACTTGCGAAAGTTCAACAGATAAAAAAACTGACACAAGTAGCTGAACCTAAACCGAATTTAGTTAGATCAAATCTGGAGCCCATTGTTCCTGCACCCTTAAGGCGATCTAGTAGAGTACCACGTCAACCGGACAGATAATATGGTTTCTTGGTCCGAGATGGCGATCCTGTCGAACTTGATGAAAATGATGAGGATCCGATCACCTATATGGATGCAATGCAGAGACCTGACTCTGAGAAATGGCTAGAGGCCATGAAATCCGAAATGGAGTCCATGAAGGTCAACGATGTGTGGACATTGGTTGACCCATCTGAAGGAGTAAAACCCATAGAATGTAAGTGGGTCTTCAAGAGAAAGAGGGACGCAGACGAAAAGGTGGAGACCTATAAAGTCCGTCTAGTTGCCAAGGGATATCGTCATCATTATGGTATAGACTATGACGAGATATTTTCTCCTGTGGCAATGCTCAAATCCATTCGGATTATGCTTGCGATAGCTGCCCATCTGGACTATAAAATCTGGCAGATGGATGTGAAGACAGCTTTCCTAAATGAAGAGCTGGATGAAGAGGTGTATATAATACAACCTGAAGGATTCACATCCATAGATGAGTCTAAGGTATGCAGGCTACAGAGGTCCATTTATGGACTTAAGCAGGCATCCCGGAGTTGGAACATATGTTTTGATAGGACGATTAAGACGTATGGCTTCGTTAAGAACGGAGAAGAGCCCTGTATTTATAAGTGGGCTAATGGTCTAGTAGTGGTATTTCTTGTATTGTATGTGGATGATATTCTCTTAATCGGAAATGATGTCCCAGCATTACAGGGAATAATGATTTGGCTGTCGTCACAGTTCTCCAAGAAGGATCTGGGAGAAGCTTCCTACATTTTAGAGATGAGGATCTATAGAGATAGATCTAAAAGGTTGCTTGGCTTATCCTAGTCCACGTATATTGATACTATGCTGAAGAGATTCAGCATAGAGAATTTCAAGAAAGGCTATCTACCGATGGGCCATGAAATTTTTCTCTCAAAAAAGGATTGTCCGACAACACCTCAAGAGAGAGAGCGTATGGGTAGAATTTTATATGCTTCGACAGTGGGATCTATCATGTACGCCATGATATGTACACGACCAGATGTGGCATACTCACTAGGGGTAGTAAGTTGATACCAATCTGATCCAGGGGAGAATCACTGGAAGGTTGTTAAAACCATCCTGAAGTATTTGAGAAATACTAAAGACCAGTGGCTTATTTATGGTGAATCGAATTTGAAACTTATAGGGTTTACAGACTCTAATTTTCAGTCTGATCACAATGACAGCAAGAGTGTATCGGGATTTGTTTTTACCCTTAATGGTGGGGCTGTCTGCTGGAAGAGTTTCAAGCAGCACACTGTGGCTGATTCAGTTTGCGAGGCAGAGTATGTCGCTGCATCAAATGCTGCCAAAAAAGTGGTGTGGCTGAGAAAATTCTTCATCAAGCTTGGAGTAGCACCCTCCCTTGTTGGTCCAGTTCTACTTTACTGTGACAGCTCTGGAGCCATTACTCAGGTGAAGAAACCGAAGGTACATCAATGGATGAAGCATATTCTGTGCCGCTACCATCTCATCCGAAAAATCGTGGATCGAGGTGACGTCGACCTTCAGAAGATCGATGGGAAGGAGAATCTGGCTGACCCATTCACTAATGCCATTGCGGTGAAGGAGTTCGACAACTTCAAGTCGAAGATGGGTATTAGATACTGCACCGATTGGCGTTAGGTCAAGTGGAAGATTGTTGGGAATAGTGTCCCAAAGCCAATCGTCAGCCTGTTGACGGTTATGCTCCTTTTTGTATTAGTATATGAATTATAAATAAATAAAAATTATTTTGACATTTTTTATCACAAAATGTTTCATCTTCTAATGAACTCCTGTGTTGTGGTGAAGTCCTTAGGACTATTTAGACTCGATAAAGGAGGATTTATCATTCAGTCCTTAAACCTGTTCGCGACCAAATGATACGTTGTTACAAAGGACAACAACGTTTATCAAGCATAGGTTGTTGTATGCCATATGGGTTGGTTGTCCTCTTAACCAAGGAGTGTAGAGACACTGGTATGGCATACAGGTGAGATGTAAGGGTACATCTATACTAAACGTGACCGACTCTGGAGCTATTTCTGCTGTCAAGATTTGCTCTGATGGGATATGGATATAACTGTCCCTCCGACCTGAGACCGCCATGGTGACTTGCAAGCAACTTACTGCACTTAGGCACTGGACTACCTGAATTTCTAATTCAATGACGGAAGGCTGCTGGGTGTAGTCAAGTACTTGACTTGTCGGTGCGTGTGTCAAGATGGGATTGACCACTCCAATTCAGGAGCTGTGTACAGTCGTGTTTCAATTTAGCAAAATCTTGATCAGGGTAGTCCTTGTGAGGAGTCACAGGACTGTTTGAGTTGAGCACTATTCGGATGATCTAATCAGGGTTGACAGTTTAACCCTGAGTCATCCTAAGCACAGGGGTCAAAAAGGATGAATTATATAGTAACCATATTCACGTAGGTTCTGAGTGTTGCGATTGCGACTATTCGATCTATCCGGATATCGGGTACCATTGCTAGATGATCACTTCGATTAATACAGGAATTGGTTTCTATGCTACCAGCTTAGGTTCGAACCTGCGGGGTCACACACATTAGAGGTTTCTATCTGATCTGATGGCTGATAAAGAGTTCTACATATCTAGAACTCTATGATCGAGAATCAGAATTCTCTGATCACGAGTACCACACATTTTAGGTACCGGGGTCAAGAGTCCCACTGGTTTGAGACTTTTTAATCAGGATTTCATATCGATGGACTCTGATGCCCGATTGCTCATCGAATTTGGACTCAGTATTAGTGAGAGATTTAATTAGTGATTTGATCATTAATTAACTCAATTTGATTATGTAATTATTTTTTATCAAGTCCAATTGAATTGGATTCAGTTGGGTTTGACCCGATTAGGTTAAGTGTTGACCTAATCGCTAAGGTATTTTGATCACTGATTTGATTAGGGGTTGGACTTAGTCAATTCTTGATTTGATTAAGATTTTATTGAGCCTAATTAAGCCTAATTAAGTTGGGTTTAACTTGATCTAATTGTGCCTAATCTATTTTGAATAGGTTGGCGTTCGAACCACCTTAACTAATCTCCTTGCGCCACCTCACTTCTCATGCACCCATTTGAATTCACGAGAAACAACTTCTCATAAATTTTCTCCCACACAGAAGCCATCCCACGCCCTCTCTTTGTGCACCATTTTGAATGGATAAGGATGAGATTGGTTGGCCATTCAAATTCAAAAGATGTTTGAATTCAAATGGATAACAATTCTCTGCGCCCACCTTTTATCTTGTGCGCCACTTCTTCCACACGAGAAATGGTTTCTCGTGAAAATTATCCACGCACAAGAGAGCCCATGCCCCTCTCTTCTCACGCGTAGAGTAGATAGGAATGAGTTGGTTGGCATTCAAATTCAAATTTGATTTGAATTCAAATGAGCAACCACTTATCTTTATCCTCTCATGCGGTAAAAATACTGCAAAGATGCGGTCTTGCATCGTTTTAAAAAGGAGATAAGATAGGGCGTGCATAGAAGACATCTAAAAAAGAAGGGTGGCATGAGAGAGCTTTCCTGCGTGAGAAAAGAAAAGAAAAGGAGAGAAAAGAAAGAAACAAGTGGGCGTAAGTTTCTTCGGAGTGTACCCTAGGGTTTTGGCTTAGGGTTTGGGAAGTGAGAACGTGAGCTACGAGTGTCATGAGCCCACCAAACTTCAAGAAGAGCATCATCAACCTCTCAAATGCATCTGCTGATAATTCGAAGTATTCGAGGAGTTGGCAGATCAAGATCGAAGGAGTTCGATCAATATCGACCATCAAAAGGGCTCAGCCACGAACTAGCATTCGTGAGGAGCCGATCAGACCGAGAGCTTCGTGTGGATGATCCACAGAGGTCAGACATACTATGTGGCTATATTGCGATGATCAGACTCTTCCGACGGTGATCAGATTGCGGCGATCGACTACCCGCACAAAGATAATGTGTTCTGAACATATAACAATAAAATATTTACTGTAGAAATTTAAATTTTAAATTTAAATGCATGCTATGTATATATCATATTTAGATCCATGTGTAGGATTAATACATGTTAATTAATTAAATTAATTAATATTTTTTCAATGTAAAATAGTAATTTTGAAAAAATTTTAAAATATCGTAGTACCCTAGAGTTTCTACCTAGGGTTCGGGAAGTGAGAAGGTGAGCTACGAGTGTCGTGAGCCCACCAAACTTCAGGGAGAGCTTCATCAACCTTTAAAATATATTTTCTGATGATCTAGAGCATTCAAAGAGTCGGCAGATCAAGATCGAAGGAGTTCGATCAGCATCAGCCGTCGAAAGAGTTTTGCAACGAACTAGCATTCGTGAGGAGCCGATCAGACCGGAAGCTTCGTGTGGATGATCTGCAAAGGTCAGACATACTATGTGGCTGCATTGCGATGATCAGACTATTTCGACGGTGATCAGACTACGGCGATCGACTACCTGCACGAAGGTAATGTGTTCTGAACACATAACAGTAAAATATTTACTATAGAAGTTTAAATTTCAAATTTAAATACATACTATATATATCATATTTAGATCCTTATATAGGATTAATACATGTTAATTAATTAAATTAATTAATAATTTTTACTGTGAAATTATAATTTTGAAAAAATTTTAAAATTATCATTTTATCCCTGCACTGAAATTTCTCACAAGCTCGGAGGAAGTTGAGGCCAGGTCGGCTGAGTATTGCGTTGTAGGTAGACGACACCCTCACTACCAAAAAATTCACTTGCGTTCTAGATTATTTCGGGTGCCAACCTGCAACTACAGTCAAAATTATTACTCCCTCCACTGGCACAGCATCGCTAGTGAACCCTACCAACGAGGAGCTTATCGGCCTTAATCGATCATCCGGAATGGATATTTTTTAGAATGCATCATAAAATAAAATATCGATCGAGCTTCCACTATCAACAAGAATGCGGCGTACATCATAGTCAGCAATATTTAAAGAAACTACAACCGCATCATTATGGGAGAATTGAATCTCCTTGGCATCTTCTTCAGTAAAGGTTATGGATTCTTCAGCCTTCTGCCGCTTAGGCGGTCCGACCGATCCACTGGCTGCTCCCCATCGGGGTCCTCCAGAGATGGTGTTGATGATCCCGATTGGTGGTCGATCTTTAGGCTGTTCTTCCCTCTTTGGTGGCTCTGGTTGTGGTAGGGCCCTCGGCCGATCTTCCCTACCTTCAGGCCAGCATCGGATGAATCTGTCGAACCGACCTCATCTGATGAGCTCCTCGATCTCATCCCAGAGCTGAATACACTCCTCCGTATTATGGCTATGATCACGATGATAAAGGCAGAACTTGTTAGGGTTGCACTTTCCGAGGTGCGTGCGCATCTTTTTCGGCCTCGGCAGCTGCTCCCTGACCTCCATCAGCACTTGGATTTTTGGAGCATTGAGAGGGGCGTAGCTGTGGAATCTTCCTGAGGGAGAGCTCCGTCGAACTCTACGGTCCGGGCTTCTCTGCCTACGAGCTCGGAGAGGAGTTCGAACACGCTTGTGTCCGAGGAGAGTTCGAGAATGTGGCCGAGCTCCCCTCGGCCCTTTTTCAGCTGCGGGCTTGCTGGAGTCATCCGCCTGCCACTCCTTCACGGCCTCCTCATCCTTCAGCTTGAAGGCTTCCTCTACTCGGGCATATCCTTCGGCCCGAGCCAGCAAATCAGCGAAGTCCCTGGGATACTTATTTTTCAGAGAAAATAAAAGATCATTCTTTTGAAGACCGCTCTTCAGGATGGCCATTGCAACTGATTGATCCAAGTTTCGAACCTCCAACACGGCAGCATTGAAACGGTTGACATAAGTTCGGATGGACTCTCCCTCTTTTTGCTTGATGTTGATGAGGGACTCCGAACCTCTCTGGGAACGTCGGCTACTGACAAAATGAGCCACAAACTGGTGGCTCATTTGATCAAAGGAGAAGATAGTGCCCGGCTTCAGTGCCGAGTATCAATTTCTTGCTACTCCCTTCAAAATAGATGAAAACGCTCGGCATAGGATGGAGTCTGACGTGCCATGGAGCAGCATCATTGTCCGAAAAGCCTCCAGGTTGTCAACCGGATCTGAGGTCCCGACGTAGCTCTCAAATTGGGAGAGCTTGAAGTTCGACGGGATCGGTTCCTGCATAATCATTTGAGAAAAAGGAGGGTCAGTACAGATATCCTCACCGTAAGTAGGTGGAGCATGGTGGAGCTCTTCGATCCGTCGGTTCATCTCTTGGAACCTTTGATCCAGGAGATCCTTTGGATCGTGAGTCTCGAGGGTCTTCTGACAGAACAGAGGTAGGGACCCTACGGGGGTGGAATCGTGATCAGACAGATGGCTTTCCACCTTCTGCTTCTCCTTTTCGGGGAACACAGGATGACTAGCCCAAGTGGGCCGCCCGATCGCTAGATTCTGAAACTCCGACGATGCTCTTTCCAACCACACAGATGCTTGTGGCTGCTGCTGCTGCTGCATGGCCTGTACCGCTTCGGTGAGGCCCCTAACCTGTTGAACCAGCAGATCGAACTGCTCCATGCCGATCGTCGTTGTCGGAGGAGGAGCCTGAAAAATTGGAGACGAGGTCGGGGCTTGCGGATCTTGCTGAGATCTGGCCACGGAGGTCGTAGATCGCCTGGTGGATGCCTTTCGGGGAGGCATCAGGTTGGGATCTGGCTGGAGAAGAAGAAGATGTTGAAGAAGATGACCGGAGACAATCCCGTTGAGTACTCCTTTAAGAACAAGGGTCCTGCGAAGACACAGCCCTTCTCTAGTGCCATTTCTGTTGGTGCAGAATTCCGTCGATGCCGAAGAAGCTAAAATCGAGGGGAATGCAGCCGCCACTGGACCTGCAAGGAAAGTCGATGAAGCCAGAGTCGAGGAGAACGCGGCCACTGTTGGGACCTGCAAGAGAAGTCTAAACTGGAGTTGGGGGTGCTCCGGTAAGACCCTCCAACGCTCAAGTCAGTACTCTGCTTCAATAGAAATAGAGTACTCGAATGAAATTTTAGCAGAGTTTCGAGATAGAGTTTAGAGTTTAGAGGAGAAAGTATCTGGGAGATCTCTTTTATAGATGGTGTATAAAAGGATCTAGGATTTATATCTAAAAGTCTTTTTTGCACTCCTTGCTGTTTGCCCTTCATATTAGATCCATTATCATATCCTTGTCCTCTTAAATTATTAATATCAAGTCTAATATATTTTATTTCATCCATAATGATATCAAAAAGATCTTTTCCAGTTGTATCATCTACTTTTAAGAATTCAAAAAAATATTCCATAATTTTGATTGGACTTGATGAAATATCTACACATCGTAATATAAAAGATATTTGCTCTTGATGACTTGTATCTGGAGTGCAATCAAGTATTATTGAATAATATTTTACTTCTAAAATTTTTTTAATAATTTTATTTTTAATTTCATTTGCTAACAAATTTATCAATTCATTTTGTACATTATGTCCAAGATAATGGGTATGAATTTTATCATCTTTAATACGTCGAATATGTTCTTGCATTACCGGATCGAATTCTGCAATCATTTTAATTAGACTTAAAAAATTTCTATTATTTGTTTGATAGATCTTTTCATTTTTTTCATGAAAAGCTAAATTATTTTTACCAAGAGTTTTTACTACAGCAAAAATTCTTAATAAGACTTTTTTCCAATGTTCTTCATCTTTATTTATTTGTTCTTGAATACTTTTATCAATTATTTTATTTTTCAATAGTCTCATTTCTAAATCAATCCATAAATACATATTAATAACATGCTCATTACTCATCTCATGACTCTTAAGTTTAGCACTAAGATTTCTCCAATCTCTACTACCAACATTAGCTAGTTTACTTATACTAAAAGCAGAATTAAATAATTTACAACAAAAACAAAATACTCTGTCTAAGTCTTTTGAATAAACTAGCCATCTTCTTTCATGCTTCTCTCCGTTTGTCAACTTTTGAATATAGTATGTAGTAGAAAAATATCTTGAAAATTTATCTTTAGAAAAATCTATATCATCAATTCTAATTGGACATTTTTCTACTAATAAATCTCTCAAATTTGTATCAATATTTGTCCATTGACTTCGATCATAAATATTTTTAGGAATGCAATCATTTAAATTAACCGATTGATTTTCTTCACTATGACTTTGAAGATTATCTTGAATCTCTTCGTTGACTTTTTCTTCTTCTAATATTTCATTATCATTTAATTCTAAAGAATTATTAACTTGTTCATTTAAAGAACATTCATCAATATTTTCTAATTTATTATTTTTATTACTTGTAAAGAATTTATCAAGAGCTCCTTTTTGAGATTGTATTAAACTTTCAATTTTTCTTTTTTTTTGAAGCTTTGAATAACCAGATTCATATTTTTGAGTTGACATATTTAAATTCTTATTATGAATTATCAAAAAGATATAACTATTATAATTATTTTATATTTCTTAAATAGTCAATACAAGATCAACAATCAAAATTTTTAATTCAATGAATCAAATATTAAATAAAATAAAGATAATATATAATAATATAATATAAATTTTAAATTAAATAAAAATAGATAAAGATTAGAATAATAGTATCCGATTGTTCAATGCTGATTGCAAATGAGAATAATAGCACCCGATTGTTGAATGCTGTGTAAAATATGGAGCATCCACTGCAATACTGTTCCACAATATTTTTATCAATTGTCTAAATATAACAATATAAAAGAAAAAGTAGCAATTCAGGTTAGTTTTATAAAAAAAAAAAGTGACCGTTGAAATTTTGCCGTTGAAGTGGTTGGATCGTATTGATTACCACTGTAACGCTTGCAAGCCGCCCGCTGCCCCTTTTTTTTTTCCCACGCAGCCATGCTACCTGCCCATCAGCAACCGGCCATGTGTTTTGATTTTTGAAAAAAAAAAAAAAACTGATGCCACAGCAGCACAGCCCTTTCATCTTCCGTGGCTGTGACCGGTCACCGGTCGATCGGCCGTCGGCGAGCCACGACAGGCGACCTCACCCTCGGGGGGACTTGGGGGCTGCGCGGGCTGCCAGGGAGGGGCCTTCTTTCGGGCTCTGGCAGCCTGGCTTTCAAGAAACGAAGGCGGACCGGCGGCCCGCCGGCTCGACGCACCAAGCGGGGCGGAGGGGGAGTGCCAAAAAACAAAAAAAAAGAAGAAACTTACCGGTGGTGGTCCTGGACGGCTGGACCTGGACGGCTGACGGCTGTGCCGCTCAGGGGCGGCTGAAGGGCAAGGCCACCGAAGGCGGGGAGGCCTTGCCGCCGCCTTGCCGGTCGGGGAGGCCTTGCCGGGCCGGGGAGGCTCCTGGTTCCTGCCTTCCTGGTGGTCTTGCTCTTGCCTTGCCGCCTTGCCGGCCGCCGGCCGGGGAGGCCTTGCCGGGCTGGAGAGACCGGGACTGGTGGAGTCGTGGAGCATGGACTTGGAGGCGGGGCGGGACTGGGACGCCGGAGGCAGAGCCGCGGAGACATGGAGACGGAGCGCCGGAGGCGGGATCGGGATGCTGGGATGCACCGATCAGCCGATGCGGTCACAGTCACTGATGGAGCGTGTCAGCGTGGAGGCGGGACGCCGAGACCGGGACGGCGGGACGCCGGACGGCCGGAGGTGGAGGCGTGGAGGTGGAGGCTGGACCGCGACTGGACTTGGAGGCGGGACCGGGACGGCGGGACGCCGGAGACGGGATCGGGACGCCTGGATGCGGTCACTGATGGAGCGTGGAGGGCCTGGAGGCGGCTCAGGCAGGACCAGGACGTCGGAGGCGGAGACTGGACGCCTGGACCGGGATGTCGCCCGGAGGCGGAGGCTGGACCGCGATGCCGGGCAGTCGGATGCGAGCGAGCGCCGAGCGGGGGGTCTCCTGGGGGCGGGGGCCTAAGGCAAGGGCTTCGATGGCCTTGCCCTTCAGCCGCCCCTGACCGTAGAGTAGAAGTGGGATGATTAGAGGGAGGAGGATGGTTTTTTATAGACTATGGCCGAGTCCAACTGTGGTTAGAAGTCCTGTCTTTCGACGGGACTGGAAGACGGAGTTCGCTTCTTTTTATTCATTTTTCCTTTTTTTATCTTTTCACGGCAAAAGTCGTGGGGCTCTTTTAGGCCCAGCACAAGTTCTTGGGCCGGTCAGTGGACCGGGCCCTCACAACACTGCCCAACAATCTCCACGTATGCATCAATGAACATTGTAAAAACCTTGCAGAGGCTACTCTACCAAAGAGATGGAAGAAGTTTTCTACCATCAATTCACAAGGACAATACCTTGAATGGCAAATTCATCAATTTAATGAGGATCTTATGTCCGAGGCAAATGCTATATTCTCCATGTCTATGAGAGCGCGAATCATCCTAGTAAGTGCAGAATTTTCTTTTTATTTCTTGGGAGAGGGACTAATGGTGCAAGAAAACGAAATGCTGAAAAGCAGGAGGGAAAGAAAACCAAAAAAGAAAAAAAAGAAAAGAGGAAGAAGGCTAGAGCAGAGAGAGATAGAAGAAGGCATCGAAGAAGGAAAATCCATCTAAGAAAGACCGATCAGGCCCAATCCAAAAAAAAGGCCGGCTGGGCTGGCCCCAGCTTATCCTGAACAACCGTGGCCCATCGAACACAAAGGCCCGGCTTACTTGGCATGCCACCCACACCTCGGGAAGACGTGGGTGCTGGTTAGAGTTCGCAACAGAGAACACGTTCACGATTATGGCACCGGCTAAGTAAAATAATTAATTAAATCCTCTCTAGATCCTACCATAGCAGAAGCCCCATGCACTAAGCCAACTTGTATGATTAATAAAGCAAAAATTTTTCATGCGGAAAATCTGTCCTGCTACCATGTTGCCGCAATGCATCAATCAACAAAGGTTATTTGAGAAGAGGGGGAAGGCGCGTGACAACCAGGCTGATGAGAAGGTGCTTTTCAAGAGCTAGAAGCCCCATTAAAATTACTCCTTATAATATGCATTACATTAAGTCTGAAACCGGATCGGATCAAAGCATATCCATATTCATATTTATTTTATCCGACGAATGCAAATACGAATACGGATGTTATTCAAATATAAAAATTTATATTCATATTTATTTTAAATAGATATAAATATAATTTGGATATTGAAAGTAAAAATATACTGATCGATATAACTTAAATAATTAAACTTTATGACTATAAAATCAAAATTATTATTAAATAAATAAAAAATTAAGTTAATAATATATGTTTATATGGTTCTATAATTTTTTTAAAAATTAATAAGTACTATATAAAATTATATATGATTATATAGAGATTTGGATACGGATCAGATGATAGTCATTCCATATCCATATCTATTTTTTTTTTACGGATATAAATATGAATACGGATATTAGTTGGATTCTCAAATTTTTATCCATAACCAGATTAATTTGAATAAAAAAATAAATTTGGACAGATAATATCCATACCACTCTCATCTCTAATTGCATGTTATAAGTGGAGTTCTTGGAGTTGAGGTTTATTTTGATTCATGCATAAAACTATTACATTAACCATTTAATTTGGTATGAATTTAATATATATATATATATATATAATAGAGCTGAAAGAATACAAATATAGGGCACCATAAACAAATCTGTCAGATGACCAAAATCCTACATTATTTGAAAAGTCGAATAGACAGTATAGATAATGCTGGCCTCTCAATTAATTAAATTAATTAAATGAGAGGATGAATATTTTTTTTTTTATTACAAGCGAGTGCTCACATCAATCTAGTATGAGTGTACCTTTTAGGATCAAAAAATAAAATATTCTGTAGAGCTTGTGGGCAGATCAGATCTTAATGTCATATCCAGTCGCCAATATACTCCGTCATGCAGAAAGCAATCCAGTCAATAATACTGTTCATCTTTCGATCGACGTGCTAAGCTGCCATCATATCTCAAAGCAAATGATCGTTCATATATGTCATCTCATCCTGAATCCAGCTAATCATGATCGTTGAATCATCCTCAATAATGATTTGCTTTTTCCGCAACCAGATGAATGCACCTTTACAGC
The DNA here is from genome assembly GCF_000442705.2 of Elaeis guineensis. Taxonomy (NCBI): domain Eukaryota; kingdom Viridiplantae; phylum Streptophyta; class Magnoliopsida; order Arecales; family Arecaceae; genus Elaeis; species Elaeis guineensis. The sequence continues at coordinate 113,953,988 of NC_025997.2, read as the reverse complement.
ATCAAAACTCAACCAATAGTTGGAGCATAATATGAATCATGAAGCAGCAACAGGATCTGCACCAACACAACATCACCGTCTTTTGTCCTACTCCAGCCAATCGATTAGGGGGCCGCGAGAGACAAAACTCATTAGTCCATGGTTGGCATGGAGTAGCGGCACACAGGACAGAGGTGGCTCAGCTCCAACCACTGGGAGAGGCACGTATGGTGGAACTCATGAGAGCAGGGCATCATCGTGACCTCCACTCCAGCCTCAAAATTCTCCAAACAAATGACACATTGCAATCTCGACTCATGTTCCTGTACTCCTTCAAATCTCCTCGTCTGCAGTGCGTTGATCGAAGCCCTCGATGCTGGAACGCCACCAAACCCCCCTCTGCCGCCCGAAGAAACCATCACGATGTGATGCATCGTCTCAGCTGCAACGTACTCGTCAGAAGAAAGAAACGAGGCTTCATCCATGAACTCGGGCACCCCGCGGATGACAATGCCAATGTCCATCAAGAAGTCCGTATGTCCTCCATGAACTGCGGCTCTGGCGGCTTGCAAGGCGAACGAAGATATCCGGCGATTCCAGAACTGGACGTCGTCGTGGTCGGGATGTTCGACGAGGGAGACCATGTGCTGCACTCGATCATCGCGGTGCCGGTTTGATAAGATGTGAGAGAGGGGGAAGAGGAAGCTAAAGACATCGGAGTAGCTCGGGACTAGGTTGGGCTGGCGGAAGTAGGGCCTCGAGATCTGGAGCCCTACTTCCACCCCGTGCCCTCCTATGGGGTAGCCTCCCGCTTCAGAGAAGAAAGCATTCAAGTGCAACGTTGTGTTGCCATGGACAAGGTTCCGCCGGCCCATTGCTGTGGATGTGCGGGAGAGAGAGAGAGAGAGATTACTATATTGTATAGATTACTCTTGCAAAAAGAAAGAAAGAAAGAAGTCCAAACATAAAAATCATGGATGATCAGAGAGGGAAAGAGTCAGGAGGAGAGAAAATAAGTAAGAGAGTATCAAGAATCTGTTTTCTCTCTCTCGCGTTTTCTTCTTCTTCTTCTTCATGGAAGAATAGAGGAAGGGGGAAAGGCTTAGGGCCGACCACATCCCCGGCAGCCCACGACGGCGGCGATCCTCGGCAACCGCAGCAGGGCGACGGCAACAAGTCCGACGGAAGAAGAAAGAAGAAACTGGGGAAGATTCAAATCTAGCAACCTCCTGTGGCAATCCGAGGTGGCAACGATGGCTATAGAATCGAGAAAGGGAGGAGAAGACTGAAGAGGATTTAGAGGTCCTTACCTGGTCTCCGGCGAGAAGTTGACGCTCGATGGAAAGGCATGAGAAATCAAACGGGTCTCGTTGGCGATTGATCGTAGAATAGAAGTGGGATAATTGGAGGGAGGAGGATGGTTTTCTATAGACTCCATCGCTGAGTCCAACTGTGATTAGAAAATCGTCTTTCGACGGGACTGGAAGACGCGGTCTCCCACCGCGATCGGGAGTCCGCGTCTTTGCATTCGTCTTTCTTTCTTTCTTTCTTTCTTTTCTTTTCGCGCCAAAAGTCGTGCGGCTCTTTTTGGGCCATCACAAGCTCTTGGGCCGGGCCCTTACAACACTATCAAACAATCGTCCGAACATTGTCAATGGAGGAACAGTGATGCAAGGCTAAGATCTGGACGGTAACCTTGCAGAGGCTGCTCTACCAAAGAGATGGAAGAGGTTTTCTACCATCAATTCACAAGGACAATTCCTTGAATGGCTTGTAAAAGTGGACAAATTCATCAATTTAATTTGATAAGGCCCGGCTTACTTGGCATGCCACACCTTAGGAAGAAGTGGGTGCTGGTTAGAGTTCACGACAGAGAACTAGTTTATTTATGATTATGGCACCGGCTAAGTAAAATAATTAATCACCAGGGCTATGGTTACATGTTATTATTTCTTCCACAAGCTTCATCAAGCTAAATATGATCTGTATAACTAAACTGAGCACAGCTCCAACTAGCATCTTCAATAAAGGAGTAATAAGAAAAGGACAGGTGTACAGAAATTGTAAGAGCCTTGAGAGCTTCTTAAAGAAAGATTCAACTTGTCATGATGAAACCTCTCAAATTCATAAACAGTGGGCTTGAAGAGGACCCATAGTGACAGAATATCGTCTATGCCAAGTGCTTAGTCAAGCAAGATGCATATGAGCTAATCATAGGTAAATGCACCAATGACAGTATCCTACAAAAACAAGAAAATCAACAAAAACAAGCAACACAACCATACTGAATTAAACTTTGTTAGGGGTCCAGTGGCACAAGTACATGTTGCATGTGTCCCCATAACATCACATCAAGCCGATGTTAGCTGCTTATAATTAGATCAAGTAGATTAGGAGAACTTCTGATGCACCTGTCCACACGATCTGTATCTATCTGTTCAGACTCCAAGTTGTACTATCTTGAGACCTTCAACAACTTTACGAATATGTGAAGTCTGTGAATGGTTTATCACTCTACGAATTCTGAATAATTTCAGTGAGAACCAAATTCATGCATAAAGAACATAAAGCTAACAAAGTCAGCTTTCCCTTTGCATCAACTGATCCATGTCTGCTCTTGGAGGACAGAGAGTTGCCTCATTTGTGTTCTTATTGTCACCACTACCTAGGGCTGAAAATGAATCGAATGCTAGCATATCGTTATCCATGTCCGTTTTGTTTAACAAATACATATACGGATATGGATATTAATCAGATGTAAAAATTTATATTCATATTTATTTTTAACAGATACAGATATAAATCGGATACTGAAAGTATGGATATAAATACAAATATAAATTGGATGATCGAACTTTATGATTACAGAACCAAAAATATTACTAGGTGGATAATAAATCAAGTTAATAGAATGTTAATGCAATCATTTATTTTTCTAACAAATCTATAAGTACTATATTAAATTAAATAAAATTATAAATAGAATCGGATATTTGGATACGGATCGGATAGTTATCTATTTATATTCATATCCATTTTTCTTTAATGAATATGGATATGGATACAAATGTCAGTTGGATACCTAAATTTTTATCTATATCCAGATATATTCGAATATAAAAATAGTTCCGAACGAATATTATTTGATCTATTTTCACGCCTACCACTACCCAAAGAGTGTCATCTCTGCAAATAGATATCATATAATCACCCGGATCAACCTTAAAAAGTTTGTGCATCATCCTGAAGATCCAATGCAGAAGATGGGGCTATCAAACCTGCATGAAATAAGTTGCATATTGGATACAAGTTGAGTAAACATGTTCTGGGGTGTTGGGTATAAAATATCCACAGCCGAAGTCCTCAGCAGAATCAGCTCCAGGAGGGCTCCGACCGGACTCCTACGGGAGCCGGGCTCCGCCCACGACTCCAACCTCAAGGAGGACTCCGCCCGAACTCCTACGGGAGCCGGGCTTCGTCGCCAGCGTCAACCGCCGGTAAGATCCGTCCGGGCTCCTACGGGAGCCGGACTCCGCACCTGACTTTAATTGCAGGAGGCTCCGCCCGGACTCCTACGGGAACCGGGCTCCGATCGCAACATCAAATCCAGGAGGGCTCCGCCCGGACTCCTACGGGAGCTGGGCTCCGCCCATGACTCCAACCTCAAGGGGGACTCCGCCCGGACTCCTATGGGAGCCGGGCTTCGTCGCCAACGTCAACCGCCGGTAAGATCCGTCCGGGCTCCTACGGGAGCCGGACTCCGCACCTGACTTTAATTGCAGGAGGACTCCGCCCGGACTCCTACGGGAACCGGGCTCCGACCGCAACATCAACCCCAGGAGGGCTCCGCCCGGACTCCTACGGGAGCCGGACTCCGTCGTCGGCTCCGACCGGTGCCAAACTTCGGCCGACGGATCCGCATTCACAAGCGCGACGCCGCAACCGCCATGATCCCGCTCCACTTCCTACGGCAGATTCCGCGCAGCTCCATCACTCCCTGACAAGCCGCAGTAACGATCACAGCACTGCTCCACTTCCTGCGGCAGATTCCGCGCAGCTCCATCACTCCCTGACAAGCCGCAGTAACGATCACAGCACTACTCAACTTCCTGCGGCAGATTCCGCGCAGCTCCATCACTCCCTGGCAAGCCACGATAACGGCCACAACCCTGCTCCACTTCCTGAGACGGTTACCGCGCGATTCTTCCACCCACTGGCGAGTCGCGACAACGGACGCCGCTCCACTTCCCGCGGCAGGCCCCACGTGGCACACCCCGATGATAGCCACGGGTCCACCCCACTACTCTCTGCAACAAACTCCGCCTGACCCTAGGTAGCCCGCTGCCAGACGGTTACAGATGTCGCTATCAGGCTACCGCCCCCTCCGCCTATAAAGGGAAAATCTCAGATACGTTATTCCATAAGCTCTCATCTTTCATCTAAAAACTCTGCTAAATTCTCCGTTCGAACATTCCATTCTTGTTGAGGCAGAGAACTGACTTGAGCATCGGAGGGTCTTGTCGGAGCAACCCCACCTCCGGTTTAGACTTTCTTTGCAGGTTCCGACGGCGACCGCGACTTCCTCAACTCCAGCTTCTCCGACGCAAGCGGATTTTTGCACCAACATGGGGCAAACCTGAAAATCAATTGGCAGTAGCCCTTCCACTTAAAAATCACTAGACTGGTACCAAGGAGTCTGTTTTGTTCCTTAAGGAGGAAACCTTGTCCATACCTTTTTCCCTTGGGTCAAAGGCCTGACGCTTTCAGATCAAGTGATGTAGGTTAAGCTGGCCTACCTTCTGCATGTCTAAAATGCCAAAACAAATTAAAATACTGGTTAGGATGATCAGACAGAAGAATACAAACATGCACATAGCTAAGATTAAGATGATCAGATAGAAGAATATAAACATTCACATAGCTAAGATTTCAATAGTTCTGGATAACTAAAACATTGCTGAATGACATGACATAATCGGCTCACCAACAAAAGAAAGGACTTTAACATAGATGATGCAAGGGAGTTCTGATTTAAAGAGAAGAAATCCAAGGAAAGAAAATCTATTATTTTTGCAAAGGTTTGTTGCATATATATATCTTGCTAAACATTCAAATTTATATGAATATCTTTTCAAAATTAATATTTGCATATATTCCTTCATAAAATACCTATTTTACAGTATAGCTTTTTTTTTTCTTATTTTTTTATATATATACTCACATCATCTAATGCCATTAAAAAAAAATTATGATTTAAAATTAAAATAATTGAAATACCTTTTTTTTTGATATAAAAAAGGAGTGAGGGGGGACAGCTAGGGGTAGCGACCATGAGGGCCCAATGTGTGGGGGATACCATCCCACGGACCACGTCCAAGTATCTAGAAATTAATCCTTCATTTAATCGAATCATGCAGACTCAAACCTCGGACGTGAGGGCGTGGAACTAATAGCCCAAACCAACTGAGCTACCATATTGGAGGTGATTGAAATACCTTTATGGGTTGATATGCAAAAAAATAAATTTATGAGGATATATGTGCAAATAGTAATTTTACAAGGATATTCATGCAGATTTGAATGTTTAGGAAGATATACACACAAAAAAATCTAGTTTAATTTTTATCTATTTCATCTAGATGAATTTGGACCCTTTTACTCTATAATAAAATAATATATTATATAATATAACAACATGATGATGATATTTATATAATATATTATTTATTAGAATACTATATTATATTTTATTTTTGGGCAAAGATGGGATAACTCATTAGAACTTCGTTCATTTAATAAATAAGTACAAAAAATCCCGCAGATAAAAAAAAGAGGGAGAGAAAGTGAATAGGAAAAAGAATCACAAAAATCATTGTAAATCAAAACTAGACTACTAAAAGCAAGGGGATTAATAAAGATTATCTATAGCTTCCAAAAAGAGAGCCAACTTCATTCATGCCACCACCAAGCCTTAATTGCATTCTCCAACAATCTTTTCTTGGCTATGAAAAATGATGGCATTATGCTTCTCATACCTTCCAAACATTCCAGAGCAGGAAAACTACTATAATATCCTACGTCTTCTATTGCTCTCTTCCAACACTAGTTACCTCAGCTTTGTCGGTGGAATATCAAATCTAAATGCTCAAGAAAGGTGGAGAGGCCAATGAAAGAGGCCCATCTAATATTTCTTGATCCAGCAAGGCAAACTCTAGTAAAACACTCAACAAGATAAACTCTAGCAACTGCTCAACATGGAAAACTCCAACAAAGTATCCGACGTGAAAAATTATGGTGAAGTGCTTGGCTCAGCATGCAAAACTATGGCGATATGATCAACATTGTCAGATGGAAGGAGGATCCAACCAGTAATCCTTGGGAGCACTAATGAGTAGGATTATGAGTCTAGTATCAAAGATATCTCTGACGAAGGGAAGAGAGTGAGAGAGAGTTCGACTAGTTGTCCTTGAGAGCGGAGATGAGAGGAAGTATGAGTTTGGCACCGAGGAGACCTCTGACAAAGTCCTTGAGAGCAGCGATAAGAGGGAGTATGAGTTTGAAACTTGGGAGATATTTGGCAAAGAGAAGAGAGGAAGAGTCCAGCTAGTCATCCTTAGAAGTGATGATGAGAGGAACTAAGTCCGACGGTAAGGAGATCTTTGACAAAGGGAAGAGGGATGCCAATGATGAAGAAAAGAGTCGAGAGAAGGTGCTCGATGTTATTAATGGTGGTTTCAAGGGCCATACTTACCATCCCTAGCAAGAACTTCATGAAATCTTAAGAAAAACTTAGAAAAGCCTAGCCCTATCAAGCCAATGTGACCCAAGTTCTTTCAAGAATTCTTTATATAGTATGATATATACAGTATACCTAATTTTATATTCCATACGGTATGACATACCTTACACATACATTTCACAGAGGCATTTTTGATAAAAATTTTCAAAACAAAATATAATAAGATTGTAAATTCTCATTGTTCTATAATAATCAAACCCATAACCATGTCCATTCTGTGTAAATGTATAAGCAATCCATGAAATATCAAGTTTATATACTTTCCTCAAAAATATATTGTTACACATTAGAGAAAACATAGATGGTTGCGATCTGCCTATTTTTTAGATAAAATAATTTTGATCTATTATTTGATAAAAAAAAAATTTATCTAGATAAGTCAATAAATTAAGTATATTCATTATTTTAGTTATGTATGTTAATTTTTCTTCCATTAGAATAAGAAAAGAATTAATAAATTAAGATAGGTGTATTTATGTTTAGAGTTTTTTGCTTGTATACTGTAACAGCCCAGCCCACAGGGCTCTTGGGCCTTGCAAAACCTGAAGAGCCCAAAACAGGGCCCGACGGGAGGAGGAGGAAGACTCCTAACCAGAGTCTTCTTCCTCTCCGACTCCGACAAAATCGGATCGATAGAGTCCGATTAGGGGTAGGAAATCACCTCTATAAAATTCTCTTTCTCTCTTCTAAAGCTAGCCATGACGAGCACCAGATTTCTTCTTTTATTTTTCTCAAATTTTTTCGTTGAAGCCGCGGATGTCCTCATCGTGTTCATATCAAATACTCGTCGGAGACCTCACCGGAGTCGGAGGTAAATCTATCTTCTCCTTCCTCTCTTCCTTCCTGTCTTTTCCATGATTTCATGTACCCTCTCCAGCCTTCGGGATCGCCGGAAAATCCATGAACAAGATGACCCCTGTTTTGCTCTGTTCGGTCGGGCCATATTCCTCTCTTTTTCGGCTACCGACACCGCCAGTTGTGGTGTCCCATTCCCGAGACCAGACCCTCATCTCTCTCTCTTCCTTCTCTGAAAGTCTTGGCCGTCGGTGACCGGCCAATGATCGGAAAATAAAAAGAATAGGGACGGTCCCCTGTTTTTCGAAAACTCTTCAGCTCGCTGGCCGAACCTCGCCGTCGGCTGGCCTTGCTCTGTCACCATCGTGTGATGCCGTCCATCTCGTCGAAGCCGTGCCACCGAGGGGGACCTCACGGTCTTTCCATGTTTTGGCCCAAGGGAGGCCGCGGGAAGAAAAGAAGAAGGAAGAAGAAGAAAAGAAGAAGAAGAAAGGAAAAGAAAAAGAAAAAGAAAAAGAAAAGGAAAAAGAGAAAAAGGAAAAGAAAAAAAAAAGAAAACAAAAATTAAAAAAAAAAGAAGAAGAGAGAGAATTTTCCTCTCCCTCCTTTCTCTCTCTTTCCTCTCTCATCTCTCTACCTTCTCTCTCTAGTTTCTCTCTCTAGATTCTCTCTCTATTTTCTCTCTCTAGATCTTTCTTTTTTTTGTGAATTTTATCTCTCTAGAATCTTTATACTCTCTCTCTGACTGCATCACGGACTCTAGGATAAACTTGAGATGAAAATAAGATGATCCGAGATTGCTCCAAAAATCGTGCGGTAGATCTGATCCCAGTTCGATCCTATTCAAAATTTGTAACACTTGATTCATATTGAGTCACCCTGATAGGACCTCTGATGATCTCGATCATGAGTACCTCATCGAAAGGATACGAAGGTTTCTCTCTCCACTTTCTCTCTCTACTTTCTCTCTTTAGAATTTTTTCTCTTTTCATGAATTTTCTCTCTCTAAAAGTCTTATGGATCAGTGGAGGATCCAGATACTTAGATAAATCTTAATTTTGGTTAATCCTGAGAGAGATCCTCGATTTGTGTTATTAGGATCGATTATCGATAATTTCTCTATATGTGATTTTTATATTGATCAGGGTCATGAAGAGATGATTGTCTGCATGTGATATCGAATGAAATATTTTGTTAAAGAAATTCATAAATCAAAGAAGAACATTGATTTCTGTGCTTGGATCAGTCACCGGTAAAGGTAAGAATCCCTGTACATGATCACCATTATAAATATGCTATTTTACTGTTGGTCTTGCATTATTGGTTTTGCATCGTTGGATTTGAGATCGATGAATTTGTTATATCTGAGACACTGTTATTTATTTATGTGATTTTGAGCATGAGTATGTTATATCAATACATATGTATCAGCGATTGATGGCATAATTATATGGGTATGACATATTTATTACACTGCAAAATTTGAATTGATTAATGAAGTCAAATATTATAATTTCATGAAAATGAAAAGAAAGAGAAATATGGTTTGGACTGGCCTTGTCATGTGGAACAGCCCGCCAGGAGCTTATGCCTGGGACAGCCCCCACTGGCTTACAGGTGGATCAGCCGGCTAGGAGCTCATGCCTGGGACAGCCCGTCAGGAGCTTATGCCTGGGACAGCCTCTCACAGGCTTTCATACGTGGGATAGCCGGCCAAGAGCTCATCCTGAGACAGTCTTGAAAGACTTTTTAAGTGGATTCGATCCAGATGATGACTGAGGCATAGACTTGGATAGTCCAGAGCCAGAAAGAAAATGTTAAAAATCATGTGATTATGAAAAGAGAAATGAAAGATAAGGCATAAAATAATTGTTGAACAAAAGCGTTTCACCTGTTAACATATGATGATGCATCTATTTTGACAAGACAGAAAATTTATGAATATTTGCATTATTCTGGACATTGAACATGAGATTTTATATTTTATTGCTTATCCTTATTTTCAGACTATATTACTATATCAGTGTGATATGGGAATTCTTACTGGGCTGTAAAGCTCACACTCTTTCATCTTTCTTTTTCTTCTCAGAGTTACAGGATGCCTATAATTGGCTATGGCTTGGATTTACGGATGAGCAGAAGGATAAATAGAGTGTCATAGTATCTGATCAGAGAATTGAAAAAATTTAAATTATAATTATGCAAGGTTTTATGAATTATTACTGAAGTTAATTGTTATGGATGTTAAGGTTGTAATGATTTATTTTGGCCTTGCATATTCTTTAGGGCTTGCTCTAAGGAGTGTGCGGCCATCACGTATCCAATCCGGGTGTTGGGTTCGGGGCGTGACAGAATGGTATCAGAGCTTAGGATATGATCATTAGGGATTATGATATACGTGATAGGATATGATGGAATAATATCAGAGCTTAGGTTTAAGATCACTAAGATTATGAAGTGATATCAAAACTTTATGTAAGATCAGTAGGATGTGACAAAGTGGCATCTGAGCTTAGAACTTAGGTTACATTCATTTGGAGACAATGATACAAGTGATTAGGATATAACAGAACAGTACTAGAGCCCAAGTTTAAGGTCACTAGAGATTGTAATATAAATGATATCAAAACTTGAGATTATAATCGATAGAGTATGATAGATAATATCAGAGTTTAAGGTTATAATTATTAAGGATGTAATAAAATGATATTATAGTTCAGGTTATGATCATTAGAAAATATAATTTAAGTGGTATTTAAGCTTAAGATTATAATTATTTGAAATTATGACTTTAGTGATATTTAAACCTAGGTTATGATCATAAAAAACATGATTGACATAAAAGAAAGGAATCAATATTTAGAATTTGAATCAATAAATACTATGATGAAACTTTATGTATAAGTGGTATATGATGTCTATAATAAAATTGACGAGTTATATCTTAGATTTCAATTAGTAAGGTTGACCTAAGTATGAAAGAGTTGATCTTGGAATGAAGTGGGAGGTATTGATAAGTTATGTTGAGTATACTAGATGATTTTGGAATATAAAACTTATATGATTGAAGATCATGATACTTTTTTCTAATTTCGATGATAATTGACGGAGCATTATGAATTTTGGACTTATCAAAAGAAAGTTAATTAGGATATGGTCTAAGAAGAAATTACATCATATGAGAGAGAAATATTTTTAAACATTGAACCTATAAAAGGTCATATATGAAACTTAATCTTCGATAAAAAATATACTTAAATTTTATTATGAGAATATGAGATACACATCTTGGTGAAATCTTTGGTTACTCAAAATATCATATTCTGAATAGGATTCCTTGATCCTTCAAGTTACATTGAATTTCAAGTCAAAAACTTACTTTTCTAAGTGGATCAAAAGTATTTTGATATTATTGTTAAATTAAAGAAGAAAATTTATTTTGTCAGAGTATGATATACAGGTTATGATGAAATCTTTAATAATTCATATTATTATCTTTGGATTAAATTTTTTTTAATTTTTTTTGTGATTGTTGAAGATGATGAAGTGTATTAATTATTTAAGTCAAAGTTTGAATTATAATTTTTTAAATTGAACTAAGACATCTTGTTAGTGTTAAATTTTGAATGACTTATACAAGGGACAAGATTTTGTATGGATTTATCGATTAATATTAAGGGTTGTGATGAAGAGAGCTTTATAAGAAATAATCAAGTTGATCTTACTTAAGGATGTTGGCTTGAGTTCTTCTAGTTTGTCAAGTTAGAATTAATTTTTTTTTAAAAAAAAAGATTGATTTAGAAATTATCTAAATGATTGTAAGGTAAATCTAAGGTTAACTCCAATCGATTCTAGACATGTCAGATTTTTGAAGAGTGATGAAACTTATGCAATGAGTTCAAACATAGGAAGTGAATCAAGATTTAACTTTTATATGCTATACTCAAAGGTAGTAAAGATAAAGAAACTTAAAATTTTGCCGTAAGTCTTATATGAAATTTGAAAGTTGGATCTATCCTAGATTGATCTAACATATAAGGATATCTTTATTTTTGATAGACTTATATAATTTGATAAATTAATATCAGAGTACGCAGCAAAGCATGGTGGATTAAATTGATTAGAAATATTAATCTTTTAAATCAAAAGATATTAGATGAAATACATTAGTTGCAAATAAGGAAGGATTTTATTGATAATGAAAGGATACTATAAATTTTGATCTAATCTGATCATAGTCGAATAATTTTTGTCAGTAGGTTGTTTCATTGTAGATAATACCAAGAAATTCTAGATATCTCAAGTTTATTAACAACTAGATAGTTCTGATATTAGTTCAAACTTAGAATGTCCTGACATAGATCTCATATTTTTTTAAAAAAAATTTAATATTATTACTTGGACTGATATAGAAGATTGAGGTTTTCTTAAGATGAGAGTCTACATATAAAATTTGTTGGAAGGTCAAGAGAAGAAAGAAATCGAAGATTGTGAAGAGTGCCCGATGTTTGATCTTTATTTATTTTTCTATCAAGGGTAGTCTGAGATAATTATGAAATTCGAATGAAATGTATTAGACAAATAACGGTGGTATAGTAATACAAGTCCAAAATATTACAGTTCTTCAAAAAGTTGAGAAATCAATAAGAAGAGATGAATTTGAAATTTTAAATAATTTTTGTTATAACAAGATCATGAGAAATAAATAATATATATATGACATTATCATAAGCTTGTGAATGACATGAAGAATGTATACTTTGAAATAGGTATCTCGAACAACATAACTTAATTTCGAGGACGAAATTATTTTAACGGAGGAAAAATGTAACAGCCCAACCCACAGGGCTCTTGGGCCTTGCAAAACCTGAAGAGCCCAAAACAGGGCCCGACGGGAGGAGGAAGACTCCTAACCAGAGTCTTCTTCCTCTCCGACTCCGGCAAAATCAGATCGATAGAGTCCGATTAGGGGTAGAAAATCACCTCTATAAAATTCTCTTTCTCTCTTCTAAAGCTAGCCATGACAAGCACCAAATTTCTTCTTTTATTTTTCTCGAATTTTTTCGTTGAAGCCGCGAATGTTCTCATCGTATTCATCTCAAATACTCGCCGGAGACCTCATCGGAGTCGGAGGTAAACCCGTCATCTCCTTCCTCTCTTTTCCACGGCTTCATGCACCCTCTCCGACCTTCGAGATCGTCGGAAAATCCATAAACAAGATGACCCCTGTTTTGCTCTGTTCGGTCGGGCCATATTCCGCTCTTTTTCGGCTACCGACACCGTCGGTTGCGGTGTCCCATCTCCGAGATCGGACCCTCATCTCTCTCTCTTCCTTCCCTAAAAGTCTTGGCCGTCGGTGACCGGCCAATGACCGAAAAATAAAAAGAATAGGGACGGTCCCCTGTTTTTCGAAAACTCTTCAGCTCGCTGGCCGAACCTCGCCGCCGGTCGGCCTTGCTCTGTCGCCGTCGTGTGATGCCATCCATCTCGTCGGAGCCATGCCATTGAGGGGGACCTCACGGTCTTTCCATGTTTCGGCCCAAGGGAGGCCGCGGGAAGAAAAGAAGAAGGAAGAAGAAGAAAAGAAGAAGAAGAAAGGAAAAGAAAAAGAAAAAGAAAAGGAAAAGGAAAAAGAGAAAAAGGAAAAGAAAACAAAAAAGAAGAAGAAGAAGAAGAGAAAGAATTTTCCTCTCCCTCCTTTCTCTCTCTTTCCTCTCTCCTCTCTCTACCTTCTCTCTCCAGTTTCTCTCTCTAGATTCTCTCTCTAGATCTTTCTTTTTTTTGTGGATTTTATCTCTCTAGAATCTTTATACTCTCTCTCTGATTACATCACGGACTCTAGGATAAATTTGAGATGAAAATAAGATGATCCGAGATTGCTTCGAAATTCGTGCGGTAGATCTGATCCCAGTTCGATCCTATTCGAAATTTGTAACACTTGATTCATATTGAGTCACCCTGATAGGATCTCTGATGATCTCGATCATGAGTGCCTCATCGAAAGGATACGAAAATTTCTCTCTCCACTTTCTCTCTCTACTTTTTCTCTCTAGAATTTTCTCTCTCTTCATGAATTTTCTCTCTATAGAAGTCTTATGGATCAGTGGAGGATCCAGGTACTTAGATAAACCCTAATTTTGGTTAATCGTGAGAGAGATCCTCGATTTGTGTTATTAGGATCGATTATCGATATTTTCTCTATATGTGATTTTTATATTGATCAGGGTCATGAAGAGATGATTGTCTGCATGTGATATCGAATAGAATATTTTGTTAAAGAAATTCATAAATCAAAGAAGAATATTAATTTCTGTGCTTGGATCAGTCACCGATAAAGGTAAGAATCTCTGTACATGATCACCATTATAAATATGCTATTTTACTGTTGGTCTTGCATTATTGGTTTTGCATCGTTGGATTTGAGATCGATGAATTTGTTATATCTGAGACACTGTTATTTATTTATGTGATTTTGAGCATGAGTATGTTATATCAATACATATGTATCAGCGATTGATGGCATGATTATATGGGTATGACATATTTATTACACTGCAAAATTTGAATTGATTAATGAAATCAAATATTATAATTTCATGAAAATGAAAAGAAAGAGAAATATGGTTTGGACTGACCTTGTCATGTGGAACAGCCCGCCAAGAGCTTATGCCTGGGACAGCCTCCACTGGCTTACAGGTGGATCAGCCGGTCAGGAGCTCATGCCTGGGACAGTCCGCCAGGAGCTTATGCCTGGGACAGCCTCTCACGGGCTTTCGTACGTGGGACAGCCGGCCAGGAGCTCATCCTGGGACAGTCTTGAAAGACTTTTTAAGTGGATTTGATCCGGATGATGACTGAGGTATAGACTTGGATAGTCCAGAGCCAGAAAGAAAATATTAAAAATCATGTGATTATGAAAAGAGAAATGAAAGATAAGGCATGAAACAATTGTTGAACAAAAGCGTTTCACCTGTTAACATATGATGATACATCTATTTTGACAAAATAGAAAATTTATGAATGTTTGCATTATTCTGGACATTGAACATGAGATTTTATATTTTACTGCTTATCCTTATTTTCAGACTATATTACTATATCAGTGTGATATGGGAATTCTTACTAGGCTGTAAAGCTCACACTCCTTCATTTTTTTTTCTTCTTAGAGTTATAGGATGCCTATGATTGGCTATGGCTTGGATTTACGGGTGAGCAGAAGGATAAATAGAGTGTCATAGTATCTGATCATTGAATTGAAGAAATTTAAATTGTAATTATGCAAGGTTTTATGAATTATTACTGAAGTTAATTGTTATGGATGTTAAGGTTGTAATGATTTATTTTGGCCTTGTATATTCTTTAGGGCTTGCTCTAAGGAGTGTGCGGCCATCACGTATCCGATCTGGGTGTTGGGTTCGGGGCGTGACATATACACTTTCAAATATTCAAATTTGCGTGAATACTCTCATTAAAATTGTTACTTGCATATATACATGCATAATTTTTTTTTTTTGCACATCTATCCATAAAGATATTTCAATCATTTTAATTTTAAATCATTAATTTTTTAATGACATTAGATGATGTGGGTACATATATAAAAAATAAGAAAAAAAGAATATACATACTAAACAAGCTTTTTATGAGGGTATATATACATGTATCAATTTTGAAAGGATATTCATATAATTTTGAATACTTAGGAGGGAATATATGCAAAAAAAAAAAAACCTTTTTTGCAAATACTAAACATGATAGACTAGTATAGTAATGCATGGCATGCTTATTGAACCTTTCCGCAACCCACTGCATTACAAGTTTATATTTTTTTTTCAAATTCTTAAAACCATTACACATATTAAGAATGGAACATACACGACCTATCCACATTTACACAAGACTCCAAGTGTTACTCTTAGAAAATGTGTGCTGATCTCTCCCATTGTTTTTCTCAGAAAAAAGAAACTAAGTGCAGCTGCCGGATGCATGGATCCCTTGTTGCATGAACATGGACATAAGAGTTAGATCATGAAATCATATCAATAACATCTTGACTTAGCAACTGCAAGACCAACAATTCCACAATTTATCCAATCCAAACTATATTTTTTTATCATTGATATATTATTATTATGAAAAAATTTTAGAGAGACTCCTTGAAGTTTGAGCACTTTATACTTAGATTTGAAAAAATTGAAAAGTATCAATTAGCCACCAAAATCTTAAATTTATTATAATGTGGCCCAACTATCTATCACCATTATAAAATGTTACCACATGAGGATCACATGATACTTAATTTTTTATAAAATTTTAGAACTGCACTTCCCACTAAAGTCTCTTGTTTTGGTGGGATTTGAAAAGAAGAGGAAATTGGCACTTTGAGATCGGTGATAGCCGATGAACTACTTCATCCTTTGAGATCTATGCAAGATGGATGGATAACAAAGAATGAAATACTTCAAACTCCATGCAAATAGATGAATGATAGAAGATGGAATGCTTTGATATCTGTATGTATAGAAGAATAACAAACGATAAATATTATATTAATACTATATTTATATTAATATATTAATATTATATTAATATAATAAAATATTAGATTATATTAATATAATAAATCATTATGATCTAATATTATATTATATTTATATTTATAATAAATATTATATTAATATTTATACAAAATTTGGGAGTAAAAAGATATGATCTTAAATATATTAAGAATATAATAGATATTTTACATAATTTTTTCAAAAAAATATATACTCAATCAAACATAAGTCACTCTATAATAAATTACTTTTCCATAGCCAATCAAATATACCAAAATTAATTTTTCAAACATCATATTCTGAGGAATTAACTTCTCAAAACTAATATTTTTTTTAAAAAAAATTCTTCCTATGAATCAAACAACTCCTTATTATAACTCCATCATTGCTAGCAGGAAAAAATAACTAGATGCCCAACCAAGTCTAATTTAGGAATCATGACAGAGTCTCCATGTAAAAGCCCATAGTGATAAAAAGACTTGTTTTAGCTGTTCCATGGTTTGAGGATCTATCAAATTTCCATCACTATCAAACTTCTTTGAAGGCTGCTGTGCTACAGTGAACAATTCTGACTTTTTGATGAAATGAAGATCAAGAAAGATACCGATCTGACATAGATGGTACTGTGATTGTTTCCACCCTAGGATCACTAGATTAGCTTACTATAGCTGCAGACTTGTCTGCCCAAACATTTGGGGGTCTAGAAGCCCAGTCGATGGCATTCTTTCGAGGAGCTACATGTTTATCAAACTGGTATTAATTGAAAGGCATTGACATGATTTAGAGGGACAGTATACTGATTTTTAATAATTGTTAGTTGTCCAGAAATGCAATTGTCAACATGATTTACTTTCGACAATATTCTTCAACATTATTCAGAAGAGGTGAGTTAAAGATCTTTGGAACTAGAAAGCAGTTAGAGTATAATGACTATGCTAAAAAACAAAATCAAATATTCATCAATGAAATAAACAGAACTGGATGCTCCTTCAATCTAATAAATGTACTGCGAACTCATTTTAAAATGGAATAAAAATGGTTTAAAATGGTTTGAACATTTGATTAATAAAAGAAATTTTTTTTTGTATAAACTGTCCAGTTAACAGATCATGCTAACAAATATAATGTCTGCAATGCTTGGTTTAATCAACAATGCTAACAAATATAATGTCTGCCATCAGAACTTAATATCAAGAATTTGGTCTTCTCCATAATATTTACAAGCTAAGATTTTTCATAATAGATGTTCTGTTTTAAATTATCATCTTTTAAAAGTGGTTGATAATGGTGCCTCCTACCAACTCCATAAACCATCGGGGTTATTCAAGAAAAAAATATGACGTCCTTCTGCCTTTTTAATTACAACTTAATTCAATGGAGCTAATGTTTGATAGGTATGACACTAAAAAACCAAACTACAAGCAGCTTTGTTGTAGCAAGACGTCGATAAATAAGAAATCAAAGAGACAAAGATCAATGCAAAATACAAGATTTACATAGAAAACCCTTAAATCAAAGGAAAAACCACGGGCGGAGAAGGACAGAAATTTTCACTATCTTAAATCACGAAGATTAAAGAGCACAAGACAAAAGAAAATCTTAGAAAAGCACTTACGCTTCAAAGACAATATATCTCGCCAAAATAGATACATCGAGATATATCTGCCAAACAAGCTGGAAAGGCTCCTATTATTTCTGTGGCCAATGCTAATCTAAATACAAGACATCTCTACGGCTTAAATCAAATAGCCAGGCTTTTAGAGTGATAGTCCTCTTGCAGGGTAAGACAATATAATGCCAGTAGCAGAGATATCGATGGAGAAAGTTTAAAGAAGTATTATGTATCTGAGTATTTTTCCATGATTTCTGTGTTCAATATTTTGTTTTTAGTCAGATATCAACTTGCATGTCTGCTAACAAGAAATTTGAAAATTTGAGAGTTGAGCCACATAGAAAACCAGTCATGGTGTCCTGCTTAATCCTTGCCTAGAGCTTCTGGATTTTGAGTTAGGCTTCATAGCAGACTCCATCTTGATCTGAAATGGCATAGCCATTATTGTTATAGAGACCAACAAATCACCAAATACTGTTCCATTTATTTGGGTTACTTATGTATTGTTTTTTGGGTATTTTCGATCAAAAGCTACATATTCTACCAACTTGAGATCTTTGAGAGCATGTATGGTTGCATGTGCTTTCAAAATTCTATCCATGCGAACCTGAGTATGTGGTCAGAAGTGATTAAATACAAGTTAGTTAGTGCTTAACTAAAGTGAGATTACACGTGGAAACTCGGCACACAAGGACTGGTGATAATGTTCTATGAATTCTATCATTTAGAGTTACTCTAACCCCAGTCCCTGGACTTTTGTCATCCTCTCTCTCTTCTCCTTCATTGTCATTGCTCACAACATCACACCATAATTTCCAACACTTTCACAGTAAACCCTTGTTCTCCTTTCAGTTCTTTGCACCAATGGCTATTTTGTTGTCTGTTGGACAAGTGTTACTAAGCGTATCTGTTTGGAGTGTAGGGTTCCAGATGGCACAGTGAAAGAGAATGGTGTTTCAAAATTTCATTAAGAACACCAGTGCACCGAAACCCTAGAACCAGGATTGACCTTAACAATACAAACAAAGTACATAATGTAAATAGCAGAGTTTAAAGCGTGTCTTTCCTTTGTAGCTTCTGATTCTTGATCCATAGGCACACAAATGTCTGTCCTCCAACAATAATCCACACAGCAACTGCACCAAAGATAATGCTCTTTCTTGAACCTTGCTTCAAGAGTTCTAGTCTTAAGAACTTGCTTTGCCTCAAGCGGGTCAAGTTTCTTCAAGAACTTGACTTCACCCTCTCAAAGTACTCTTCTAAACTTCTAAATCTTCTCTTAAGAAATGCTTATCATCCTTGTCTTAGGCTAGATTATGCTTGTCTTAATAGAAAAACCTTTGTCCTAAACTAGGGTGTAGGATAGAGAGGTTTGTCCTAGACTATTTGAACTTGTCATGGACAAAAGTTGGAATTGCTTGGAGTGATTGGAATTCTAATGCCTTGGGGTTTAAACAGGATGAGAATAGGTGCCTAGGGACAGCCACATCTCTTCCTCACACCCACTCAAAAAAAACGTGAGAGATAGAGCCTTCAGATAGAAGAACTCTCTCCCAAACGCTACATCCCATTCAAGCACCCCTTCACATGCGCACTGCCTTCAATAGGTGCAAAAGCATCCATTCCCACTTTAGATTAATCTGAAATTTGCCACGTGGGATCTCATCTGAATTTAAATTCAAATGGGAGGCTTATCTGGAAGAAGTGCATCCTTCTACCCATGGCAGAAGGACTCTTCATGCCAATAGGTGCACCACCCTTCCCTTCGCACATGTGGGACTTCTTTTCAAGATAAGTTCAATGCCCCATCTGAATTAAAAAAAGGATTAATTCAGAATTTGGGAATAGTGTCAGAGACTTGAGGGTGATGTGGGCTACCACATGGATCTTAATCTCATGTGAGAAGGACTCTATCCCTTCTCCACGCCAAAGTGTGCTCCTATCTTATCCATGCACCACCTAGAGTTCCAACCTATTTAGACTCTAGCTTATAGCACCTATAAGGTTATATGACACCATCCAATGGCTGTCACACTTTGATCAAACCCAAATTAAGTCTTGGCTTAATTTAGTTTGATCAAATAGCAAAATTCAAACCAAAATTGAATCCGATTCAAGGAGCTAGGATTTCTACACGTGCAAGCATGCTTACCGATAATCCGATTGGATCCAAAATTCTAATCAACCATATCAAATGGATCTTTAATCAACTTTCTTATGTGTATGATTCATTGGGTTCCATATCTAGCCAGTAGTATGTTCGGATGCAAGTTGACCTAATTTGATTAGAACTTTTCTAATCGATTAAGGTCTAAACCGTGCCGATCCAAGTTCAACAATTATAACTCTTTCTAATTGGCGATTGAATTCAATCAAATCTATAAGTCAAAATTGATGTCTAGCAATGTATAATGACTATTCAGAAGATATGAAATTTGATGAAAATATCAAATATATCCTTCAGCAGCAAGTTATCGTGCAATTCAATCCTTCGATCTATCCACATTCCAAATATGTTCATGAGTATGGAATTATGTCAGACTCAAACACATATTCACATTGATTCTTCATCAATCAGTGATGACTCAAATGATGAAGTACTAATTTTCATCCTGCTTAATTTAACCAAAGACTTCTAAGTCATCTAGAGATGAGAATACATAAAATGACATGTCCTTTTACTAGGAGTGATCGATTCTTTATTGACCTACTCACAATCTTCATAAATATTCCACCATATCCAGAACATCTATATATGTCTTTAAATCATGTCTGATTATGAACTAAAATATGAATTCATATGCACAAGATTTCATGATGGTCTCAGGTCTAAAAATTACTTGCACAACTCTCACTTAGAAAATCATCTTTTGACATGCAAGTAAGACTCCACAAGATGTTCTCTGTCAGTCAATCAATTCAATGAATTCATTCTTTAATGAGCACCCACATCCTTGTATTAATGTCCAACACATATGTCTTGTGAGATCAGCCACCCTCTCCATCGAGCATACATAGGATATGCCAGTCTATCTGGAATATTGATCTCTGACTCAATGCTTTTATGATCAGGAATATTTAAGATTAGGATTTTAAGTCTCACTAGCATGAACTCTTTCATGGTCCTAAAATCATTGTCCTAATCTATGGGGTTCATCATAATCCTAATGCAATAAGATACAGCTGCAATGATGAATTAAAATATCTTATTTTATTAATAAATGAATAATGTCATTACATGAGTTGGAAGTTTGCATAGAAAAATTTCACCGCATCACTCATACTGTCACGCCCCAAATCCGGGACATAACACGGCCATGCTACCGAGGGATGGAACCCACGATAACACGAAGCCAATTCATCATAATCATCTAAAATCCGTCAAATAAAAAATTTAATTCTATTATTCATCAAATAATCGAACCAATATGGGTTCAGAGCATCTAAATCCAAAAGCAAGTACTAACCTGAATCTCAACATTCATAAATAACTACAAATCCATGATTATAAAATAAATTAAACTTCTGTTGTCAAATTTTTCAACTTGCTATGCCGATCTTCAAGCTTGGATTCTTTTTGCCGATCCTAACTTTATTTCTCTGTTCAAAAAGAAAACAAAAGGAATATGAGCTACACTAGCCCAGTAAGTAGAACTTGCGCTTCCTTATCGGATCAAACATAAGTTTTTCATGATAATGCAATGTTTAGAAAATAGCAGGTAGTATAAAATAAAGCATTTCATAGAGCATATAACAAAACAAGTTATAAATTCATCATGCATGTATAAATCATGTATATTTCACAATCATGAATCGTAAATCATTTTCATCATGTATTCATGTTATGTTTCAAAACATAGCTCACAGACATTCGTGCTAAGGTCACTATTATACCCGTGACAGGGCCATGTTTCTTAATCGACAGAGTTCTTAATTCATGTGCCAACTTTATACCCGCTGGTAGGGCCATGTTTCGTGTAGATGCTAGCTCCGGATGTCGACCTTCCCGAAGGGATTCATTCATAGCCATCTGAGAGCCTTTGAAATCTTTATATCTTTTTCTTAAAGCATACATATACATAGATGGAAAAACAATGAAATTCATGCTTCATAATCATGCTATTTTCATAAGACATATTCATAAAATCAATGCTCATAATAAAACATGCTTTTTCATATCACATATGCCGATCCTTATTTTATGAAAAATTATGATTTCATCAATAGCAATTCTTTGCATAAAAACATGATCATTTAAAAATAAATAAGGAGCATAGGATCTACTTACTTCGTTCATCTTAGATCTTCGGACTTCGTTAGAAGAATCAGCTAATCCTATTAAAAATATCAAATCATTATCAAATTCTATTTCATAAATATAATAAGATTAAATCATAAGGAAAGAGGATCGTTGACCGGATGTGTCGGACCATCCAGATATCAGGGCAATTTAGGATCTTTTATCTGAGAGTCAGATTCAAGTGACTTGATCAAGAAATCGTGAGGCACAGATCGAATTAAAGTCAAGATCAATCAATAGGGTTCTTTAATAATAAATTTGAAAGATCTTTGATACGATCAGATGAGGTTGACATACAGCACGGATATCAAAGCAACTTCAGATCATCTTGTTAGAGTCAATATGAGCTTCTAAAAGATAAAGGCATGACTCGATACAGGATTCATAGACCTTTTTTAGAGAGAGAAAGTCGGTCATGAGAGAGAAAGTAGAGAGAGAAAGTGGAGAGAGAATCTTCGTATCCTTTAAAAGTGGCAATCATGATTGAGATCATCAGAGATCATATCAAGGTGACTTAATATAGATTGACCATGATTGATATTATCAATTTCGAAAAAGAATCAGATCGGGATCCGATCTACTGCATGAATTTCGGAGCAGTCCCAGATCATCATATTTTCATCTCAAGTTTATCCTAGGGTCTGTGATGTAATCAGAGAGAGAGAATGACCCTAGAGAGATGAAATCCATAATGAGAGAGAAAGGTCTAGAGAGAGAAAATAGGAAGAAATTTTAGAGAGAGAAAATGTAGAGAGAAGGTAGAGAGAAAAAGTCTAATTCTAGAGAGAGAAAGATTTAAGAGAGAGATGAGAAAAACTTTCTCTCACATATATATATATATTATTATTTTTCTTCTTCTTTTTTTATATATTTATATATTTTTTTTCTTTTTCTTTTTCTTTTTCTTTTTAGAGAGAGACAATAGAGAGAGAGAAAGAGAGGGAAAAAGAGGGGAGAGAGGAAAATTTTCTCTTTTCTTATTATTATATTTTTATTTTCTTTTTTTTTTCTTTCTTTTTCCTTTTTCTTTTCTTTTTCCTTTTTCTTTTCTTTTTCTTTTTCCCTTTTTCTTTTCTTTTCTTTTCTTTTCTTCTTCTTCCCGGGCTTTCATTGGGCCGAAACAGGGGACCTTGAGGTCCCCGTGCCTTGATCGGCCGATCACGGCCATCTCATGGCCGGTGGTGGCCGGCGGCAACGGCCGACTCTCCCGGATTCGGAGAGACCAGGGCCGGCGGTCGGCGTGACCGTCGGCGCCGGAAAATCATAGGAAAGAGGCAGTGAACAGGGGGGTTTTCTTCTACAACTAAATCCGGCGACACTCGTCGCCG
The DNA here is from genome assembly GCF_000442705.2 of Elaeis guineensis. Classification (NCBI taxonomy): domain Eukaryota; kingdom Viridiplantae; phylum Streptophyta; class Magnoliopsida; order Arecales; family Arecaceae; genus Elaeis; species Elaeis guineensis. The sequence continues at coordinate 113,930,617 of NC_025997.2, read as the reverse complement.
GCCATCGTGCTCACCGGCACGGGAAAGAAGGGAGAGAAGAGAGGGAGAGGAGGGAGACCTTACCACAACCTCCGGTGACCCCCACCGGCGAGAAATCGCGGCGAACATGGGTCGAGGAGTCACGGCTTCAAATGAAAAAATCGGAGGAAATCTCCGGCAATCGACGGCGACTGAAGGGTCTACCCAAAGAGGAGAGAGAGGGGTTTCTTATAGGGTTCGTCCTAGGGTCTTTTAATGGCCCTAGGACTCCGATTTTTGATCGGAGAAGAGGAAGACTCCGATCGGGAGTCTTCCTGCTCTGTTTTTCCCTTTTTTTTTTTTTTTTTTCTTTCGGGTGGGCTTTGAGCTGGTTTTGGGCCTCAATTGGGCCGGGTTATCACACATACGATTAGCTTGTAGAGCACTAATCTTTCATGGAGTACCTTTTCTTAAATAGTTTCTCACATGCTACATGTCATCAGTCTTAACACCAAAATATGCAATCAATACATCTAAAATCACACATGTAACTCAAGTTAATTCATGGGTTTTTTTAAATCCACCTATGAGATATACGTACAAGATCATCATTAGAACCATCATAGTTACTGATCATCAATAAACTGATCGAATTAACCAATCAAAATTGGCCTCAGTCATTATATACTGAATAGAAGAAAAAGCTTCTGCAATAGTTGGACGATAGTAAAAAGTCATAGCAAAACTTATAGCTACTTGTATTGAAAAAATAAGTAAGTGTGATGCCTCCTAAAAAATAAAATATATTGACATGAGGAGAAATGTATTTACTAGTTATATCATCCACAATGGACTTCATTAGAATCATTCAAAGTTTTTTAATTTGTCCAGTGTATCATCCAACACAAGTTCAAAAAGCAGGGAAAATGCTGGTGCTAGGACTTCAGTTTTGGTGTATAAGTCATGGTTCTAACGGCAATCAACGTCTTATTTTGTGTTTTAAGAGACAAAATTGACGATATCTAATTTATACATCTATCAACGAAAGGGGAAAACAAAGCATAGTAGTTGGTTAGATAAGATGAAATGTATACAAGTAAATCAATATGTATTCTTGTAAATTAAGATGCATTCTTGAATCACAGACTAGCTTACTTTGAAACGGAGATTTAATACCATAATCCATCAATCTCTCATTTGTTTGGTTTTACCAGATTTTAGTTTGTTATATATTTTCTTCAATGCTATTCTACATTTTTGGTTATGATTAAACATGTGAGTCGAAGACACCAAACTTTAATTTATATTGGAGGACCGATCATTGACTTGAATTGTTAATCTTTAAATTTGTCCAAGATCACTGATCTGGATGTTTTGTGCTCTAATCCTTATGTCTTTCTTCTTCAACCATCTATTAAATCAACTCCAAATCAATATTTTGACAGTGGAGATGATCATGTTTGATAATCAACTTTGATGGATTATATAAACTAAAACAGAAAATATGTTTACCGAATATACTGTGAAGAATCTTCATTGATGGAAACATTATTTTGCAGCCACTATCAGCTGCTCCTCTTTCTTGAAACCATGCGAGTTCGCGTGCCTCAGCTTGCCACAGCCTCTCTCTCTCGGGTAGGAAATGCCGGTTGGCAGTTTATTAGACTAAGAGCAAGTTTCAACTTAGCATGAACATGCAAGTAACATGGGCACGTGGAGGAACATAATTGCGAAGAACATCTTGGATACACTTAACAATAAAATCTGTACAGCTGTGTAGGTCTAGGTAGATTTTGAATATGTATATGGGATAAGAAATCCAAATACAATCTTTTTGCTGAACCTTTTGGATGATATCTGTTAGTGGATGTCTAGTCGGGACATCATCTTTCAGGATCATTTTGATACCACGTATCGTAGCAGAAAAAAAGAAGAAATAAAACAGCAACAATCAAATATATGGATCAGCCAAAAAAAGACTCGCCTCCACGAGGCATGCAAGTTTCACGATGAGAAAAGAAAAAAATTACAAGAGAAGATTATACCCTCAATACTCGTACACCCAATCTCTCCCTCACAGAAAACTCTCCCTCATAAAAGCTCTCTCTTTAGGAAGACCCCCTGAACTACTGAAGCAACCGTTGTCCGCTGTCCAACAGTCTGCCTGAAGTCCTTTGCTTCTGCTTCTGTCGGCGTCTCGCCTCTGCTCTCTGGGTTCTCTATCGAACCAAGTCGCACGCACCACCACACCTCTCTGTTCACGGAACAGGGCTTTTAAAGCCTTAAATCCGTGAAAGAATAGGATACAGACTCCTTTCAGCATCCAAAATACTTCCCTGAACCCTCGGATCTTGACCGACAGCGCTCCAGCCCGTTAGATCTCGACGTGGCCCATGAAATAACCTGTAGACCACGAGAAACGAGTAGAAAATGCTATCTAGTCCATGGTGGACAGTGAGAAACCGAGGGAAAAAACCCTCTAGGTTCATGCGGGTCCTCGATGGACTGTCGGTCCACGCCTACGCGTGGACCGCATGAACAGAAACATGCGGGCTATGCCCGCACGCGCCGGCATGGGCCTGGGCTGTGCCAGCGCATGTGTGGCCTGGGCTCGTGCGCCCGCATGTTCGCATGCTGAGCCGCATGCCCATGGCCTAATCGTGCGCTGCCGCACGTGGCCACGCCACCATTGCCTCCGCCGGCCCGCTACCGGCCTTCGCAGCTCCGAATTTCATGCCAACTTCAATCTAGTGTATCTCGTTCATCAGGACTCCATTTGAGATGATTTTAGGTTTGTTGAACTCCGTTCGTTGTCACGAACCTCGCTATGGGCTCAATATGTACCGAATCTTGAGACATCAAATTCGAACAATATCTTATATCATTTCAAATGGTATCAAAGTCGATTTAGCTCATGTCTCATGGACAAGAGGGGCATTGTAAGTTGTAACACAAGCCTTTTGAGGCGGATCTTGGTATTTGTGATTGAAGTTGGACACAGCTTGGCAAGAATATCAGGATCTAAATGATGGGAGAGTGTGAGGGATCCATGCTGGCATGTGTTTAATTCTACAAAGATTTTTTTGATATAAAAGGAGACTAATGTGTTTTAGCATAATAGTTACTAAAATTTATTAAAAAGAAAAAGAGTTCAGAAAAAAAAAGAAACTATAGAAAAAAAAAATCCCCACCACACCAACAACACCAAAATTCAAATTTGAAATTTGAATTTCAAATTTTCTGCTACCATCAACATTTAAAATTCAAAACCTCCGGATATGTAAAAATACTAACTTTCAAATTTTAAAATTTAAAATTCAAAAAAAGAGAGATCTCCATTGCACCGCTGACAGTGGTGGTGAGAGGAGCGGAATGCCGAGAGACAAGCGTCATCGACCATCATGCTTGGACAGAGGAGAGCAACATCGACCATCACACCTTGGAGGAAAGCATCGTTAACCAAGCCTTGCTTGTAACTTTGAGAGGGAGGAATGGTTGCACAATGATCGGATCTGTCCGGCATCTAAGAGAGGAAAGGAACATCGAGAAGAGCCATGATCGATGATGGACCCACGACTTATGAAGATCGGCAACAAACCATATAAGATATGGGGAGAGGGAGAGAAAGTTGGCTTGGCCTGGCCCACTACCAAGAATGGCCGATGAAGTGAAAGAAAGAGAAAATGGGGGAGTAGCTCTACACTTTGCCAGAAAATACACCCACCACCTAAAAGGTCTAGCAAAAAAGGAGCATCAAAGAGTTGGGGGAGGGGGGAGAGAGAGAACAAGAGCGAGGAAGAGAGGGAGGAAAGTGAAAGAGAGGGAGAGCGAGACGTTGGGAAGTGATATGCAATGAATTATAGTGGTCGCAAGAGAAGAAAAAAAATTGAAAAAAAATATAAAATACACAAGCACGAAACACCAAAGATTTATGTGGTTCAGAGTCTCTTGCTCCTACGTCCACGGCCATACAGAATAATATTTTCAATATAAATAAAATAAGAAGTTTGCAAGAGATGAGAACAAAGAAAAACCTCTCTTTTTTTCTCTCTTCTAGATGCAAAACAGCCCCAACAGGAAGATGAAATTCCTCTTAGAAATTTTTGTCACACCTGAAAGTACCTAGGATAGCACACAAGAAGACCCAAGCCCTCTTTTCATCTCTCTCCCTCTTTTTTCTCTTTTCTCTCTTGGAAAAACTTGGTTGCTGTTTGCCACCACTGTCTGCCTGCTACTCTCTGCTGCCTACAGGCCTTCTTAAAGGCCTTAAATCGAGCCCAGATCGGACTTATGGCTGAAACAGGACTCCAAAAGCTTTTCTGCCTTTCAATCAGGCCTCTGGATGAATTTTGGCCATTGGATCGTGCATCTGATCACACCCAAATACTCAAATCAAATCGGCAATGAATTTTGACCGTTGAACTTCACCAGGAGCTCTGATGACCGTCAGATCGCATCCAATCGTGCATGGATCATGAGAAATGGAGACGAAATGCTCGTTGGACCATGGTGGACTATGAGAAACCAAGAGGGAAATGGTCGCAAGTCCACGCCTCGCACATGGACCGCATGAAATGGGCTGCATACGTGCTAGGCCTCCCATACGTGCTCTCTGAGCCATGCCTGCGGCTGGCCCACGTGCGCTCGTACTGGGCTACGCTCGCCTGGGCCACGCCTGGTCTGCTGGGCTGTGTGGGTGTGGGCTATGTTTGTCTCCCACTGGGCCGGCCTCTAGTGCAGGCTTGCAGGCCATGCCTAGCTGCTGGGCCACATTCCTGGGCCTCTTTTGGTCTTGTTTATGGCCAATGATTGGGTGGATTAGGCTCCACCATCCAATAACTCTCCAACTTGGAGACTAAGACATCCAAACGTACATCGATCTGAAATAGAAAAAATAAACTTCTATAATATAAGTTAGTATTTTATGCCAATCTCTATTCATCTAGCTTCGGAGGCCAATTGAGGCCATACATAGCCTCAATTTTTCTATAGTGACTATCATGGTTAGCATATCAGCTGAATTCTTCGAATCTCGAATCTTTTCTAGTGACAAGCTTCCATCTTCAAGCAATTCACTGATAAAGTAGTATCTCAGTTATATATGCTTTGTTCTAGCATGGAACATGGAATTCTTTGCAAGATGAAAAGCACTCTGACTATCACTGAATAGTACACTACAACTATGCTCTCTATCCAGTCCTTTCAGTAAATTTTACAGCCAAATCATCTCTTTGCTGGCTTCTATGATAGCAACATATTTTACTTCGATGGTAGAAAGAGCCACGATCTTTTACAACTGTGAAATCCAACTCACTACTACCCCACCAACGGTAAATACATATCCAGTCGTGCTTCTCCTGATGTCGGCATAACCACCTAAGTCTATATCAATGAATTCCTGTAGTGTTTAACTGCCCCTCTTGTAGCATAAGCTGATGTCCTAGGTACCTTTCAAGTATCTCAGGATCTACTTGATAGCTTCTCAATATTGCTCATCCAGATTGGCCATAAATCTGCTCACAGCTCCCACTACATGTGCAATGTCGGGTCTCATACAGACCATCATATACATCAAGCTGCCAACCACTAAAGCATAGGGAACCCTTGCCATTCTCTTCAGCTCATCATTGTCCTTGGATAATTGTTCCTTTGAAAGCTTGAAATGACTGGCCAAAAGTATTTTCACAGGCTTTGCATCTGTCATGTTGATCTGTCCAACCTTTTCGATGTAGCTTTCATGAATCAGCTTCAGTGTGCCTGCCACTCTGTCTCTTTCAATTCTGAATCCAAATATCTATTTTGCTGTGCCCATATCCTTCATTGCAAACTCTCTTGACAGCTCCCTTATTCATCTTTCAATTTCTTGTATGTTTGGTATAACTATCAGTATGTCATCAACATACAAGAGTAAGATAATAAAACTATCATCGAGTATCCTATAATAACAGCAATGATCTTCCTAGCACCTTATAAAACCATTGTTAGTAATGATCCATCAAATTTCTTATACCATAATCTAGGGGGCCTGTTCTAAACATACAAGCTCTTCCTCAACTTGCACATAAGATCTTCTTTATCAGGGAATACAAAGCCAACAGGCTACTGCATTTATATGTCTTCATCTATCTCACCATGTAGAAAAATAGTAGTAATATCTAACTATTCTAAATATAAATTTTCAACTACTATTATACTTAGAATCACTCAAATAGTAGAAAGCTTAACAACAGAAAAAAAAAATTTCAGTATAGTCGATACCTTCTTTCTGTTGGAAGCCTTTAATAACTAATTTAGTCTTGTACCTCTTGCTACCATCATGCTCTTTCCTGATCTTGTAAATCCACTTATTGTGTAAAGTCTTCTTTTTTTTGGTAGTGTGCTGAGTGAAAGAAAGGGAAACAGTTTTCCTCCAGGATGCCCAAGTTGCATCTAAAAATTTTTTAATGTTCTACTTATTTAATGATTAAATTTTTACCTAAAATGCATGGAACCAGGGATCAAATCTTAAATTATCTAATATAAACCTTCGCAGAGGCCTAGATGTGTAGACCCTCTACTTCACATGTACGTCAAATGCCGCAGGAAAGTAGGATGAACTTCAATCCAATTGGCTTAGCAACTCAATCAATCGAGGGATGAGATATGCTAGTATGACACCTCACACTAGCAGGTGCGATGCCCAAAGAGACCCCATGCCCGAAGGAAGAGGGGCGGCAACAAGGGGAGAGGCCAAAGAAAAGACAGGACCTCTCTCTCTTTTTTCTTCTCTCAATATGGTTTGTTTGCTATGCTATTGCTTATTCATCCATAGGTAGAGACCCTCTCTATTTATAGATGATTCTCATGATCCAATGAGATTAAGACTCCTAATTCAAATCTAATTTGAATTAGTCCAATATTCATGAAAGAAGGATTCCTATATGAGATATAATTGTCATCACATATGACAATCAACTTGCACCCAATCTCTCACCCACTTGGGACGTCCCAAATAAATATCAAACCAGATTTTGGTCATACTTCATGAGGGGGTATTCCTAGTGCAAGTAGGAATACTCATATTTCATCAAAAACAGGTCCGATTCGAATCCGATTCGAAGTTGGTTCGAAATAATTTTGAAAGGCTGTCAATCCCAAACTCTTTAAAACTTTTGTACCAAGTTTAACTTGAATTTTGAATCTATTTAAGTCCAATTAATTTAGATCTAATCTAAAATTAATTAGTACTTAAATCTAATCTTTCATATATTCCATGAATCATAGATCAGAAACTGTTCATTCCTGGGATCGAACCTGAACCTCATGTGTAGTGCTAGCTAGACATAGTCAACTCTTCAATCCCATTTGACCCATAACTTAATTCTCAATCAAGTTAGTTTAAATATCCAATCAAGTCTAGTACTTCCAAATTGGACATATAAACATAGATCAATTCTTTTCTACTTTGTCTGATTGTGTGCGTGACTCCATAGGTTCAAACACTAAGTCAGTAGCACAGGAACCAATTTCTGCACTAATCGAGATACCATCTAGCAATGATTTCTGACATCCAGATAGATCAAATTATCATAAAAGAATATTTCAGAACCCATACACATGGTTACCGCATAATTCATCCCTTTGATTCTGGATGCTTTAGGATGGTCTCAGATTAACTGTCAACCGAGATTGTTTCATCCATATTGTATTTCAATATTTCAAATCCATCTTATGGATTACCCTGACCAAGGCTTTACTAATTGAAATACAGTGATACATCAACTTCAATAATCCAGAGGGGTCAATCCTATCTTGATCCACATATGGACTTCGTAAGTACTTGACTGTACCCAGTAGCCTTCCGTCACTGTATTAGAAATCCAGGTAGTCCAGCACCAAAGTACAGTGAGTTACTTGCAAGTCACTATGATGATCTCATATCTGAAGGATACTTATATCCATGTGTTTCACGAGCAGCTCTTGACAGTAGAACGCTCAGCAGGTAAGTTACTTATTCAGTGACGATGTATCCCTATATCTCACCTGCATGCCATACCAGTATCACCACACTCCTTGGTTAAGAGGACAACTAACCCATATAGCACATAACGACCTCCACTCGATAAACATCATTGTTCCATAATGATGTATCATTTGGTCACGAACATGTTTAAGAACTATATGATAAATTCTCTCTTTATCGTACACTAGCATAGTTCTAGGGACTTTATCACAGTACAAGAGTTCAAGGAAGATGTCACTTTATGATAAAAAATATCAGAATAACTATTATTCAATTAATCAATAATTCATATACAAAGATGAACTCAATCATCACATAATTGATTTTAGGATACAACTCCCAACAACTCTCACTTAGACTAAAGTCAATCGGGACAGTATCTTATACCCATCTTCCATTTGAAGTTATCGAACTCTTTGATCTCGAGAGCCTTAGTGAAGGGGTCAGTTAGGTTCTCCTTTCCATCAATCTTTTGAAGCTCGATGTCACCTCAGTTCACGATCTCTCGCACCAAGTGATAGCAGCGCAGAAAATGCTTGATGCGATGGTGTGACTTGGGTTCTTTTGCTTGAGCTATGACACTGGAGCTGTCACAGTACAGCAGGACAGGACCATCAATGAAAGATATAACTTCCAACTTGATGTTAAACTTTTGCAATCACACCACCTCCTTTGCAGCATCCGATGCAGCAATGTATTTTGCTTCGCATACAGAATCAGCCACGGTATGTTGTTTGAAACTCTTCCAGCAAACAGCTCCTCCATTCAAGGTAAATACGTAGTTCGACATGCTTCTGCTGTCATCATAATCCGACTGAAAACTGAAATCAGTATATCCCACAAGTTTCAGATCAGAGTCTTTATAGATAAGCCATTGGTCTTTAGTATTTCTCAAATACATAAGAATTACTTTCGCAATCTTTCAATGCTTTTCACCCAGATCTGACTGGTACCTACTCACTACCCCTAGTGAATAGGCCACATCCGGTCTCATACATGTCACAGCATACATGATAGATCCCACTATCGAAGCATATGGTATTCTACTCATGTGCTCTCTTTCCTCAGAAGTTATCAGACAATCCTTCTTGGAAAGAATAATTCCATGATCTATCAGAAGATAGTCTTTTTTAAAATTATCCATATTGAACCACTTCAACAAGATGTTAATGTACGTGGATTGGGACAATCTAAGCAACCTTCTGGATCTATCCCTATAGATCTTCATCCCTAAGATGTAGGATGCTTCTCTCAAGTCCTTCATGGAGAACTGTGATGATAACCACAGCTTCACACTCTGTAAAGCTGGGATGTTATTTTCTAGTAACAGTATGTCATCCACATACAGCACAAAAAAAATGATCATAGAATCGAAAGTCCACTTGTAGACACAAGGCTCTTCTCCATTCCTAACGAAGTCATACATTTTGATCACCTTATCAAAACTCATATTCCAACTCCTCGATGCCTGCTTAAGTCAATAAATAGACTTTTTCAGCTTGCACACTTTCGACTCATCTGTGGATGTGAACCCTTCAGATTGTATCATATACACCTCTTCTTACAGTTCTCTATTAAGGAAAGTAATTTTGACATCCATCTATCATATCTCATAATCTAAGTGTGCAGCGATAGCAAGCATAATTCGGATGGACTTGAGCATTGCCACAGGAGAGAACGTCTCATCATAGTCAATACTATAATGCTGACGGTAATCCTTGGCAACTAGACTAGCTTTATAGGTCTCTACCTTTCCGTCCGCTCCTCTTTTTCACTTGAAAATCTATTTACATCCAATGGGTTTTATCCCTTCAGGTGGATCAACTAGTGTCCATACACTATTAATTTTCATAGACTCCATCTTGAACTTTATAGCCTCAAGCTATTTTTGAAAGTCGGGCCTTTGTATGGCCTCCATATAGGTGATCGGATCTTCATCATTCTCATCAAGCTCAATGGGATCACCGTCTCAGATCAAAAAATCATAGTATCTGTCCGACTGATGCGGTACTCTATCGGATCTCCTTAATGGAGCCTCTATCAGTTTCAGATTCGATTCACTAATCGAATCCAATTCTGTATGTGTCGGTCCTTCCACCTTATAAACTTCATCAAATTCAATTTTACAGGCATTAGCTCCTTCACCAAGAAACTCCTTTTCCAAAAAGACTGCCCAACTGCTGACAAACACTTTTTGCTCTACAGCGAGGAGAAATAGTACTCTTTAATTTTTTTTGGATACCCTACGAACAAGTATTTATCAAACTTCGATCCAAGCTTATCTGTCTTTAAACGCTTGACATAAGCTGGACACCTCCAGATCCTAATGTATGAGAGTACAGGCTTACGTCCAATCCATATCTCATATGAAGTTTTATCGACAAACTTGCTGGGTACCTTATTTAAAATATAGTAGGTAGTTTCTAGAGTATATCTCCAAAAAGAGATTGACAGACTGAAAAAGTCTATCATGGACCAGACCATATCTAACAAAGTTCGATTCCTCTTCTCGGACACATCATTATATTATGGTGTTCTAGGAGGGATCCATTGTGAGAGAATCCCATTCACTTCCAGATATGTCAGAAACTCACTGGTGAGGTATTCACCTCCTCAATTTGACCGAAGGATCTTAATACTCTTTTCAATTTATTTCTCTACTTTAGTATGAAATCGTTTGAACATTTCAAATGATTCTGACTTATGCTTCATAAGATAGACTTACCCATACCTCGATAGGTCGTCTGCAAATGTAATGAAGCAGTAGTATTTTTTTCTGACACTTATATTTATAGGCCCATATACATCAGTATGTATTAGACCTAGAACATCGCTGACACTCTCACATTTTTCTTTAAAAGGTGATTTAGTCATCTTACCAAGTAGACAGGATTTATAGGTAGGCAATGATTCATAATTATCTATATCAAGAATACGTTCTTTGATCAACCTATCAATCCTATTCTTATTCACATGACCAAGCCTACAACGTCAAAGATAGGATTCACTCACATTATCTATTTTGGAGTGTTTACTAGGTGTGTACATTACACTAACAGGCCATGATAGTGTGTATATGCCATATTTCAATTGTCCACGTATAATTGTAGTATCATTCACAATGATATCACAAAAATTATCTTTTATTATAAACTTATAACCAAATTTGATCAAAAGGCTTACAGAGATGACATTCATCGTAAAGGAGGGACAATAATGACAATCATCTAACATGATACTACTGGACTCGAAGACAAGCTACAAAGTTTTCAAGGTCAGAACTAGAACAAGATTTCTATCTCCAACGTTAAGGAACCGCTCATCCTCTTAAAATTTTTTACTTACCTGTAGTTCCTGCAACGAATTGCACATATTAATAGAACTTTCGATATCCAATACTTAGGTAGTAGTATCACAAATAGAAAAATTACAAGGTATTATCATATAAATACCTTGTGAAGCAACCATTTGCCTCTTTCTCTTATTTTTAAGCCAGTTTAGGTCAAGGGTGGCTATATAAGTAAGATAATTTCTTTTCTAATAACCCAGCTTTTTACAGAAGAAGCATTCTGCCTAGTTTTTATCAATTTTTGATGTTTTGCTCTATTTGGGATTGGCGGCACAAGATTTTTGTACCTTTTTCTTCTTTCCTCTACTAGAGGATCGACGCCCTACATATGAACTTCCCACTAAATTCACTGACTCTTTCTGAAGCTGGTGATCTTTCTCAAAAGTCTGAAGTAACCCTAGCAAACCATAGTAGTTTACTGCAGGCTTCATCATTCTATAATGACTGAGAAAGGGTAGATAAGATTTCGGTAGCGAATTGAGGATAGCATCCTTACCTAACTATTCTTGCAACGAAAAGTCAAGTTTACTAAGGTGTTCAATTTACTCAATCATGTACCATACATGATCGGTGACTGAAGTCTCCTCTCGCATACGGACATTGAATACTGCACAGGAGGTTTTATATCTCTCCGCATCCTCAGGGGTACCGAAGGACTCATTCAATATTTGAATCATCTCCTCAGGCAGTGCATCTTCGAACTTACGACTAAGTTTGTTGTTCATAGCTACCCTCATCATGCAACGCACAGTCGTGCGGTCATTGAGCCACTTCAAGTAAGTGTCTCTCGCAGCACGAGGAGCATTGACTGTAGGTTCTTCAGGTGCCTGATCTGTAAAGACGTACAAAATCCTCTCGTGCTCTAATACAATCTTCAACTTTCGATACCAATTATTGAAGTTGGGTTCAGTGAGCTTGTCGCTATCCAATAGCGTACGGAGAGATAGTGTGTTGGCCATAACTCAAAGGAGAAAATACTAGCCTATTAGTATATGAATTATGTTTAATCCTGAAGATATGGACTTTAGTCTAAAGATTCTTTTACTATTTTTAATGAATTGATAGCATCTACCTCCAACTCGAGGAATTACATTAATTTCTTAGCGGAAACTAGAATCCACACGGACAGTATTCGGGCCCGAGTGTGTCTCGACCAATCCTAGTGCATCCATAGATAGGTTCACAACCAATTATTTTTTCAAATAACTTCTAGCAATGCATTCTGCCCCAGGTGTCCCTTCAGCAGGCGTGTGGCGCCTCCATGAAAAATCTTGGTTAGATCCAACCATTAACATGACACACCAAGTGCATCCAACAAACGAATGTCCAGATCCGAGTGTGGCTCGACCAACCTGAGCATTGATCTAAAGGTACATCATGATGGTCATATGATGAATGACAATTCTAATATGTAATAGACACCAGGCGTGTGGCGCCTCCAATGCCTATTTGAAATATTAGACTCATTATCACACACCTTAATGGGAGGCAATGATCAAGTTATCTCATAACTTTATCACTTTATCGATCTAATAATTTAGAAGATTTGATTTAACTAATCTGAGAATAAAAGAAGAAGTCGACCTGCAAGCTGCACATCCTCCTACTGACTTCACCAAGTCATGTAAAGGATTAAACACAAGCTGGTCTAAAGACACCTAAATTAGTCACACTGATTCACCTTAATGGCATGAATTTGCACGAATCGACTAGTAATCTAATCAAAACATTATCCACCATGTTGGCAAGGTAAGTGAGATCAGCAGAAGGGATCTCTCCTTAACTCATCGTAGACGCATCCAGGTGAATAGCTCCCAACTAAAAACCACTTGATCGAATCTGTCAAACTTATCTTAGACACCAACTGATTAATTAGTTTCGATTGAGCACACCAGAAGATTCAAGCTCAACCATGGAGCCACAATCATGGTCCATTTATCAGGGTCAAATACATGGACTTGATCAAACTTCAACTATTAAGATTAATTTAGAGAAATACTGACCTAATCTAATTCAACACTTGATAGATTTAATCAATTTCTCTACTTAATCCATATATATTTCTAATTCTAGGTCTAACTCATTAGAAGAACCTAATTCATACTAACCCATTGTCCATCATATTATGTGGTGTTTTAATGATCTTCAATTATTAAATCTAGATCATTCAAATTTAATTCAAAATTAAGTGTATGAAACGTATGTTTTAGTTTATAGAACTATTCTACAAAGATTTCAAATGAAGCATACTATATGTTTCAACACATGAAATTAATTTTTATAATATATTTAACAATTAAACATGCATAGGTATGATCTAAACTTCATTCATACATCTCATATATCATGACAACTTTTAAATCAATATCAATTACATCATATGCAATATGTAATTCAGATCTAAAATAATTTTATATCTAAATTTTATCCTATTATAATGAATCATAAATTATTTTAAATCTAATCTAAATATATTTATAATCAAAATAATATATAAAAATCTGTTCATTATTCTTCTTCATGAAATCGGATCACAATGACACCCCTACACATCATAAGAGAATCCATCGAATAGATAAAAAAAAGATTAATCTCTTCAATCTCTTATGATCGGATGGTCTGATGATCTCATCAATCTGAGTACTAGACTACTAAAATTTAAAATCTAATTTCATATATAATTACATCAACATACAATTATTGATAAAACTATTTTATGTTATGAATATATCTTTGATCTTATCAATTATGTCTTTCATCTAATCTAATTAGATTTGATGCATCATATACATCATATCAAATCTAAAATATATATTATACTGATTATAAAATATTAATTTTAGATTTGATATTAAATAAAAATTTAATTAGATACAAATATGAATGCATAAGGAATTAATTTCTGGTAAAATCTATTTTCACACAGTACTGAATTTTGATAGGATTCAGATCTAAATATCTATCGAAATAGATTCCATTTAAATTTAAAATAAATCTCACTTCATAAAAAAAATAATAACATTAAAATTTTATTAAAATAAATTTTAATTCATATTATTTTTTCATAAAAAATTTAGCAAAAGCAGAATTTTATTATAACAGATTTATAACAACCTCAATCAACCATTGATTAGACACCTCTAATCTAATCAAAATCAGATCAAAAATTTTATATAAATAGATTTAAATGAGATTTAATGTCTCACAAAAAATTTTAATTATATCTTATATAAATAATCTCAAAAAAAATTATTTTATATGTATATATTTCAGGCCTGCTCTAATACCAATTGAAGGGAAGGAAAACAGTTTTCCTTCGAGATGCCCAAGTTGCATCTAAAAATTTTTTAATATTCTACTTATTTAATGATCAAATCTTTACCTAAAATGCAATAGAATCAGAGATCAAATTTCAAATTATCTGATATAAACCTTCGCAAAGGTCTGGATGTGCAGACCCTCTACTTCGCATGCACGTCAGACGCCACAGGAAAATAAGATAAACTTCAATCCAATTGGCTTAGCAACTCAATCAATCAAAGGATGAGATATGCTAGTGTGATACCTCACAATAACAGGTGGGATGCCCAAAGAGACCTCCGCCCAAAGGAAGAGGGGCGGCAACAAGAGGAGAGGCCAAAGGGAAGATAGGACCTCTCTCTCTTCTCATGCCTCTCTCTCTCTTTTCTCTTCTCTCAATCTGATTTGTTTGCTATGCTATTACTTATTCATCTATAGATAGATATCCTCTCTATTTATAGATGATTCTCATGATCCAATGAGATTAGGACTCCTAATTCAAATCTAATTTGAATTGATCCAATACTCATGAAAGAAGGAATCCTATATGAGATATAATTATCATCACATATAATAATCAACTTGCACCCAATCTCTCACCCACTTGGGATACCCCAAATAAGTACCAAATCAGGTTTTGGTCATACTTCATGAGGAGGTATTTTCAGTGCAAGTATGAATACTCATATCTCATCCAAAATAGGTCCGATTCGAAGCTAGTTCGAAATAATTTTGAAAAGCTGTCAATCCCAAACTCTTTAAAATTTTTGTACCAAATCTAACTTGAATTTTAGACCCATTTAAGTTTAATTAATTTAGATCTAATCTAAAATTAATTAGTATTTAAATTTAATCTTTCAGATGTTTCATGAATCATAGATCAAAAATTGTTCATCCCTGGGATCGAATCTGAACCTCATGTATAGTGCTAGCTAGACATAGTCAATACTTCAATCTCGTTTGATCCATAACTTAATTCTCAATCAAGTTAGCTTATATGTTCAATCAAGTCTAGTACTTCTAAATTGGACATATAAACATAGACCAATTTTTTCTTACTTTATCTGACTTGTATGCGTGACTCCATGATTCAAACACTAAGCCGGTAGCATAAGAATCAATTCTTGCACTAATCGAGATACCATCTAGCAATGATTTTCGACGTCCAAATAGGTCGAATTATCATAAAAAAATATTTCATAACCCATACACATGGTTACTGCATAATTCATCCTTTTGACTCTGGATGCTTTAGGATGGTCTCAAGTTAACTGTCAACCGAGATTGCTTCATCCGTATTGTATTTCAGTCTTTTAAATCTATCTAATAGATTACCCTGGCCAAAATTTTACTAAATTAAAATACAGTGATACATTAACTTCAATAATCCGGAGGGATCAATCCTATCTTGATCCACATACAGACTTCATAAGTATTTGACTGTACCCAGTAGCCTTCTGTTACTGCATTAGAAATCTAGGTAGTCCGGCACCAAAGCATAATGAGTTGCTTGTAAGTCACTATGATGATCTCAGGTCTGAAGGATATTTATACCCATGTATTTCGTGAGCAGCTCTTGACAGCAGAACGCTCAGCAGGTGAGTTACTTGTTCAGTGATGATGTACCTCTATATCTCATCTGTATGCCATACCAGTGTTACCACACTCTTTGGTTAAGAGGACAACCAACCTATATGGCACACAATGACCTCCACTCGATAAACGTCATTGTCCCATAATGACATATCATTTGGTTGTAAACATATTTAAAAACTATATGATAAATCCTCTCTTTATTGTACACTAGTATAGTTCTAGAAACTTCATCACCGTACAAGAGTTCAAGGAAGATGCCACTTTGTGATGAAAAATATTAGCATAACTATTATTCAATTGATTAATAATTTATATACAAGGATGAACTCAATCATCACACGATTGATTTTAGAATATAATTTCCAACACTGAGCTCGTAAGTCTGATTTTTTTTCAAAGACTACATCTCATCCTTCATTGCTAGTCCCACTTGATCTAATCTTTGCTCCCCACAACTTCTTCGTAGCATTCAGGTTCACCGCCAACTGTCAACAATAAATAATGAAGAGAAGGTGAGTACCTTTTTAATGGTCTTAAGATTCTCATAGATCTCCTTAGCTGAGGTGTCTTTAGCTCTGGTTCAAGATCTTCATTAGCTCTCCTGATAATATCATCCTCTGTTATACCTTCGAACTTGACCTGTTCATTCTCCTTGACTGGCTCTCTTGCACTGTCAGGAATATCCTTATCCTTGTAGAGGCTTCTTTCATTGAAGACCACGTCCTTGCTTCTGATGATTTTTCTATCCTATTTGCTTCAAAACTTATAGCCAAATTCATCAGTGCTATACCTAATGAAGAAGCATTTCTTTGATTTTGCATCAAGCTTGTCTCTCTTTTCAGCATTGACGAGCATATAAGAGACACAACCAAAGACCTTCAGGGGAGATAAATTTACTGACTTCTCTATCCACTCTTCTTCTAGTAGCTTGTTATTAATAGAAATTGAGGGACCTCTATTTAATAGGTAGGCAGCAGTGCTAACTGCCTTAACCTAGAACATCTTGAGCAAACCAACATGAATCTGTTAGATGCATGTCGTAAAAGTCAATTGTTGGCTGACATATTTTTTATTCTATGACATATATTTATACTTAAACTATTAATTCAATCAATAAAGGATAAATTTTTATTTTCTATTCAAGTGTTATTATGCTTAAATCATCTTTGAAATTAATATTACGATATATATTCTCAAGTATTAAAAATTAGAAGCATGTATGATTGATTCCTAAATTACTCTCGATCATAGGATAGTCATGGAGACGATGATTCATCTAGATAAATCGATGCATGGTTTGCTTCCTTCAAAATAGATGAGTCTTTAATCTCTAGTGTAGAGACACTAAGTAAAAAAATATAGATAATTATTAAAGAATAACTTGTACGGAGCGTGATCATACGAGAGATCATATAGATTTCTATTCGATCGTTAGTGATTATCTCAATACTGTAGCCATGTAATTGGTTCTTTGACCTACGGTGTCACAGTTGCTCATAATAAGACTGCTATAGTTTGACTACACATAAATATTAACTCGATCATGAGTTTTTATAATGCATGTTGGCTTCAGTTGGTTGAGCTGTGCGAGCAACGTGGCATTTATATGGGATCTATCAACCTTGATAAAGAGTAATCCTATAAGATTTGAAAAACTGAGTCCACAAGTCTATGGTCATAGCAGCATGATTGATGGAAAAGAGTTGCTATTTGGAATCACTATTAGACATGAGCTGATCGGATCTATCATATGACTGATGATGAGATTTGACGATTTATCTATGACCTTCCATCTAGTCGAAACTCACGATAGAGGGACTGTATCATATATTAATTATACCTAGAGGTTCTATTTCGGTTCTACTGGATTGTCATTATATATTGCTAGATATCACTGATGGATTGTGAAAGCTCAATAGGATCGTTTTGGATCAATGATCCTTGTCGAGTTAGAGTAAAATTATTCTGACCCATTGAAAGAGATTTCAGTGATACCTATGATAGAGATCATGGTATGTCTCACTATCAAATAGAATTGAACCTATGGGGTCACACATAAAAAAAAAAGATCTGGATTGGTTAATAATTGGATTTATAAAGTATCGATTTATATGGATTTAAAGAAATCCTATTGGGTTCTTGTTAACCTTGCTAGCACTTGGGTGAACCCAATTCTTCTTGTAATTGGTTTGCTTATATGATAAGCATTAATCAATTCCTACACTTGATTTGAATCTAATTGAATATGATTCAATGGCCTCCAATGGTTGGATGCTTAATTTATGGTTTGGATTAAATCAAGAAAGAATTTCTTGATTTTATTCATTAAGAACCTTTGAAGTGAATTAATGAGACCATGTGAGCTGATTTGAGACTTTTTATTAGATCCCATATAATAGGATGCCTAGCATTGGGTGTGAATATAGATGAGTTTTGGGTGGCACCCCATTTATTTGATCCAAGTATATATTTAAGCTAGGACTTCTAATGTGATTAGGAGGGATCCTAATTTGATTAGGATACCCTTATGTTATCTATATAAAGGATCCTAGCATTATTTTTCTCATAATCTCACTTTCTCCCTTCTTTGTTGCCATCCTTACTGTGCCCATCGCCTCCCCTCCTCCTTCTCTCTCAAGCCCACATCTTCTCTCTCTAGGCATCCCCTTGCTGGAGCTAGAAGAGAGGTGGGCAACATCTCTCATGGTGTCAATTGGTTGGCACCAAGTTGTTGTTAGATGGTTTCTTCTTCCTCTCAAGTAATTAGGAGTTAGTTACAACCACTTCTTAATTATTATTCTTCTTGATTAGTTGAGGGATCAAGAAAGGTTCTTAATTTCTTCAAGAATCAAGAAAGAAAGATCGAAAGGATTCAAGGGTTGATCCCTATCCAAGCTTGGTTCAAGCCTATTTAAGCTTTGAGTTCAAGTGAATTGTATCAAGAGGAGCTTATTAGATCAGTTCTGTAGATATCCGTAGAGACAGGATGCTTATGCTATTGATTCAAAACTTGCTCAACACAAATCCAGAGATTGAATTGGATTCAATCCCAGTTATAGGTTTGAGGTAAAAGGGAAAGCGATTCAAGTATGTGAATTGATTACATGCTTTCATTTACTCATGCTAAAATCAGTTTATATTAATTTCAGTATATGAACTAGATCCGTAGGTACTTTCATATGATGAATGTATGCTAAGATTAAAAGTATTTTAATTTAATTTTTTTGTTGTATTTTTGGATTTGAAAAAATTTAGAAATCCATATGCACTAACATCTGTAGAAAATCCAATAGTGGTATCAGAGCCACATGTTCATATGTATGAAAATAGCATAAAAATTTTAAAAATTATTTTTAAAATTTTAATTTTAGTTTATAGATGAAATTGAAGGAAAGGAAACAGTTTTCCTCCAGAATGCCCAGGTTGCATCTAAAATTTTTTTCTAATGTTCTACTTGTTTAAGGATCAAATCCTTACCTGAATCACAGTGAAACCAGAGATCAAATCTTAAATTATCTGATATATATTTTTGTGGAGATCTGGATATGCAGACCCTCTACTTCGCATGCACGTCAGACGCTGTAGAAAAGCAGGATGAACTCCAATCCAATTGGCTTTGCATACACAATCAATCAAGGGATGAGATATGATGATATGATATCTCACACTAGCAGATAGGATACCCAAGAAGGATCCATGCCCAAGGAGAGGAGGCGGCAATAAAGAGAGAGATGTAGAAGATGAAGAACCTCTCTCTTCACATGCCTGTCACTCTCTCTTTTTGTCTTCTCTTAATTTGATTGGTTTGCTATTCTATTCTCTTCTTTCATCCACAGGTAGAGATCCTCTCTATTTATAGATGATTCTCATGACCCAATGAGAGGAGGACTCTTTATTCAAATCTAATTTGAATTATCCAATACTCTTGAAAGAAAGACTCCTACATGAGATATAATTGCCATCACTTAAGACATCTACTTTGCACCCACTCCCACACCAACTTGGGACACCCCAAATAAGCACCAAACCAATTTTTGATCATGCTTCATGAATGGATATTCTCAATGCAAGTAGGAATACTTATATCTCATCCAAAACAGATCCGATTCGAGTCCGATTCAAAGTCAGTTCGAAATAATTTTGAAAGGTTGTTAATTCTAAACTCTTTAGAATTTTTGTACCATGTCTAACTTAAATTTTAGAACTATTTAAGCCTAATTAATTCAAATATAATCTGAAATTAATTAGTACTTAAATCCAATCTTTCATATATTTTATGGATCATAGATAGAAATTGTTCATCTCCGAGATTGAACCTGAACCTTATGTGTAGTGCTAGCTGACATAGTCAACTCTTCAATCCCGTTTGACTCATAACTCAATTCTCAATCAAGTTAGCTTATATATTCAATCAAGTCAAGTACTTTCAGATTTGACATATAAACATAGGTCAATTCCTTCCTACTTTGTATGATTTGTGTGCGTGACTCCATAGATTCAAACACTAAGTCGGTAGTACAAAAACTAATTTCTGCACTAATCGAGGTACCATCTAGCAATGGTTCTCGATATCCAGATAGGTCGAATTATTGTAAAGAAATATTTCAGAACCCACACTCATGGATACCTTATAATTCATCCTTTTGACCCTGGATGCTTTAGGATGGTCTCAGGTTAACTGTTAACTGAGATTGCTTCATCCACATTGTATTTCAACCTTTCAAATCCATCTCATAGATTACCCTGGCCAAGACTTTATTAAATTAAAATACAGTGATACATCAACTCTAATAATTCAGAGGGGTCAATCCCATCTTGATCTACACACAGACTTCATAAATACTTGACTGTATCCAGTAGCCTTCCGTCACTGCATTAAAAATCCAAGTAGTTTGGCACCAAAGCACGGCGAGTTGCTTACAAGTCACTATGGTGATCTCAAGTCTGAAGGACATTTATACCCATGTATTTCGTGAGCAGCTCTCGACAACAGAACACTCAGCAAGTGAGTCATTTGTTCAGTGATGATGTACCCTTACATCTTACCTGTATGCCATATCAATGTCACCACACTCCTTGGTTAAGAGGACAACCAACCCATATGGCACACAACGACCTTCACTCGATAAACATCATCATCCTGCAATGACGTATCATTTGGTCGCGAACTTGTTTAAGAACTATACGATAAATTTTCTCTTTATTGTACACTAGCATAGTTCTAGGGACTTCATCATAGTATAAGAGTTCAAAAAAGATATCACTTTATGATGAAAAATATCAGAATAACTATTATTTAATAACCAATAATTCATATACAAGGATGAACTCAATTATCACACGATTGATTTTAGGATATAATTTTCAACAACTCTCACTTGGACTAAAGCCAATCGGAACAGTATCTTATACCCATCTTCCATTTGAAGTCATCGAACTCTTTGATCCCACGAGCTTTAATGAAGGGGTCGGCTAGGTTCTCCTTTCCGTCGATCTTCTGAAGCTCGACGTCACCTCGGTTCACAATCTCTCGCACTAGGTGATAGCAGCACAGAATATGTTTAGTGCGATGGTGCAACTTAGGTTCTTTCGCCTGAGCTATGGCACTGGAGCTGTCACAATACAGCAGGACAGGACCATCAATGGAAGGTATAACTTTCAGCTCGATAATGAACTTTCGCAACCACACCACCTCCTTTGCAGCATCCGATGCAGCAATATATTCTACTTCGCATAAAAAATTGGCCACAATATATTGCTTGAAATTTTTTCAGCAAACAGCTCCTCCATTCAAGGTAAATACGTAGCTCGACATGCTTCTGTTGTCATCACAATCTGATTGAAAACTAGAATCAGTATATCCCACAAATTTTAGATCAAAGTCTCCAAAGATAAGCCATTGATCTTTAGTATTTTTCAAATACTTAAGAATTTCTTTTACAATCTTCCAATACTTCTCACCCAGATCTGACTAGTACCTATTCACTATACCTAGTGAATAGGCCACATCCAACCTCTTACATATCATAACGTACATAATAGATCCTATTACCGAAGCATATGGTATTCTACTCATGCGCTCTCTCTCCTCAAGAGTTGTCGGACGATCTTTCTTGGAAAGAGTAATTCCATGGCCTATCAGAAGATAGTCTTTCTTGAAATTATCTATGTTGAACCGCTTTAACAAGGTGTCAATATCCGTGGATTGGGACAATCCAAGAAACCTTCTAAATCTATCCCTATAGATCTTCATTCCTAGGATGTAGGATGCTTCTCCCAAGTCCTTCATGGAGAACTGTGATGATAACCATAGCTTCACACTCTGCAAAGTCGGGATGTCATTTCTCAGTAATAGTATGTCATCCACATACAGCACAAAAAAAAATGATCATAGAATCAGAAGTCTATTTGTAGATGCAAGGCTCTTCTCCATTCCTAACAAAGCCATATATTTTGATTACTTTATCAAAATGCATGTTCCAACTCCTCGATGCCTACTTAAGTCCATAAATTGATCTTTTCAGCTTGCACACTATCGACTCGTCTGTGGATGTGAACCCTTCAGGTTGTATCATATACACCTCTTCTTCCAACTCTCCATTAAGAAAAATGATTTTGACATCCATCTGTCAGATCTCATAATCTAAATGTGCAGGACAGCAAGTATAATCAGGATGGACTTAAGCATTGCCACAGGAGAGAACATCTCATCATAGTCAATAATATAATGCTGAGGGTAATCCTTAGAAACTAGACGGACTTTATAGGTCTTTACCTTCCCGTCTGCTCCTCTTTTTCTCTTAAAAATCTATTTACACCTTATGAATTTTATCCCTTCGGATGGATCAACTAGTATCTAAACACTATTGATCTCCATGGACTCCATCTCGAACTTCATGACCTCAAACCATTTTTGGGAGTTGGACCTTTGCATGGCCTCCATATAGGTGATCGGATCCTCATCATTCTCATCAAGTTCAATAGGATCACAATTTCGGATCAGAAAATCATAGTATCTGTCCGACTGACGTAGTACTCTATCGGATCTCCTCAATGGTGCCTCTACTGGCTCCAGATTCGATTCATCAATCGAACATAATTCTATATGTGTCGGTCCTTCCACCTCATAAACTTCATCAAGTTCAATTTTACAGGTATTAGCTCCTTCACCAAGGAACTCCTTTTTCAAAAAGACTGTCCGACTGCTGACAAACACCTTTTATTCTACAGTGAGATAGAAGTAGTATCCTTTAGTTTTCTTTGGATATCCTACGAACAAGTATCTAACAGACTTCGGTCCAAGCTTATCTGTTTTTAAACGCTTGATATAAGTTGGACACCCCCAGACCCTAAGATGTGAGAGCACCGGCTTACGTTCAGTCCATATCTCATATGGAGTTTTATCGACAGACTTGCTAGGCACCTTATTCAAAATATAGCAGGCAGTTTCTAGAGTATATCCCCAAAAAGATATTGGCAGATTGAAAAAGCCCATCATGGATCGAACCATGTCTAACAAGGTTCAATTCCTCCTCTCGAACACACCATTCTGTTGTGGTGTTCTAGGAGGAGTCCATTATGAGAGAATTCCATTCTCTTCCAGATATGTCAGAAACTCACTGATGAGGTATTCACCTCCTCGATCTGATAGAAGGATCTTAATACTCTTTTCAATTTGTTTCTCTACTTCAGCATTGAATTGTTTGAACATTTCAAATGATTCTGATTTATGCTTCATAAGATAGACATACCCATATCCCGATAGGTCGTCTGTAAACGTAATGTAGTAGTATCCTCTTCTGACACTTATGGTCATAGGCCCACATACATCAGTATGTATTAGACCTAGGACATCACTGGCTCTTTCATCCTTTTTTTTAAGAAGTGACTTAGTCATCTTATCAAGTAGACAAGATTCATAGGTAGGTAATGATTTACAATCATCTATCTCAAGGACACATTCCTTAATCAACCTGTCAATCCTATTCTTGTTCACATGACCAAGCCTACAATGCCAAAGGTAGGATTCGCTGACATTATTTATTTTGAGATATTTACTAGGTATGTACATTACACTAATAGGCCATGATATTATGTATATGTCATGTTGTAATTATCCACGCATAATTGTAGTATCATTCATAATAATATCATAAAAATTATCCTTTATTATAAACTTATAACCAAGTTTGGCCAAAAGACCTACAGAGATGATATTCATCATAAAGGAGGGACAATAATGACAATCATCTAACATGACACTACTGGACTCAAAGACAAACTGCAAAGTTTCCAAGGTCAGAACTGAAACAAAGCTTCCATCTTCAATATTAAGGAACCGCTCACCCTCTCAAAATTTTCTACTTACCTACAGTCCCTATAATGAATTACATATATTAATAGGACTTTTAATATCCAATACCCAGGTAATAGTATTACAAACAGAGAAATTATAAGGTGTTATCATATAAATATCTTGTGAAGCAACCACTTGCCTCTTTCTCTTGTTCTTAGGCCTGTTTAGGTCAAGGGTGGCTATATAAGTAGGATAATTTCTTCTCCAATGACCCAACTTCTTACAGAAGAAGCACTCTGCCTAGCTCTTATCAATTTTTGATGGTTTGCTCTGCTTGAGATCGACAGCATAGGATTTTTATACTTTTTTCTTCTTTCCTCTCCTAGAGGATCGACGTCCTGCAGATGAACCTCCCACTAAATTCACTGACTCCTTTTGGAGCTGGTGATCCTTCTCAAAAGTCTGCAGTAACCCTAGCAAACCATGATAGTTTATTGTAGGTTTCATCATTCTATAATGACTGAGAAATGATAGGTAAAATTTCGGTAGCGAATTGAGGATAACATCCTTTCCTAACTGTTCATGCAATGGAAAGTCAGGTTTGCTAAGGCATTCAATCTGCTCAATCATATATAATATATGGTCGGTGACTGAAGCTCTCTCTCGCATATGGGCATTGAACACTACGCAGGAGGTTTTATGTCTTTCTGCATCCTCTGGGGTGTCGAAAGACTCATTCAATATTTGAATCATCTCCTCAGGCTGTGCATCCTCAAACTTACGACTAAATTCATCGTTCATAGCTGTCCTTATCATACAATGCACAGTCATGCGATCATTGAGCCACTTCATGTAAGTGTCTCTCACAGTACGAGGAGCATTGGCTGTAGGTTTTTCAGGTGCCTGATCCATAAGGACATACAAAATCTTTTTATGCTCCAACACGATCTTCAACTTTCGATACCAGCTATTGAAGTTGGGTCCGGTGAGCTTGTCGCTGTTTAACAGCAAACGAAGAGATAGTGTGTTGGCCATAACTGAAAGAAGAAAATATTAGCCTATTAGTATATGAATTATTTATTTAATCCTGAAGACATAGATTTTAGTCTAAAGGTCTTCTCACTATTTTTTGCAAATTGGTAGCCTCTACCTCCAACTCGAAGAATTACATTAATTTCTTAGCAGGTACTAAAATCCACACGGACTGCATTCAGGCCCGAGTGTGGCTCGCCTAACCCTAGTGCATCCATGGGTAGGTTCATAATCAATTGTTTCTCCAAATAACTTCTAACATTGAGCTTTGCCCCAGACATCCCTTCAGCAGGCGTGTGGCTCCACTGAAAATTCTGGTTAGGTCCAACCATTAACATGACACATTAAGGGCATCCAACAAATGGATGTCCAGGCTCGAGTGTGGCTCGACCAACCTGAACATTAATCTGAAGGTATATCATGATGGTCATATGATGAATAAAAATTTTCATACATAATAGACACCAGGAGTGTGGCGCTTTCAATGCCTATTTGAAATATTGGACTCATTATCACACACTTTAATGAGACTCAATGATCAAGTTATCTCATTACTTTATCACTTTATGGGCCTAATAATTTAGAGGATTTGATTTCATTGACCTGAGAATAAGAAAAGAAGTCGACCTGCAAGCTGCAAATCTTTACACTGACTTCATCAAGTCATGTAAAAGATTAAACACAAGCTAGTCTAAAGACACCTAAATTAGACACACTGATTCACCTTAATAGCATGGGTCTGCACCAATCGACTAGTGACCTAATTAAAATATAATCTACTATGTTGGTCAAATAAGTGAGATCAGTGGGAGGGATCTGTCCTTAACTTACCGTAGACGCATCTAAGTGAATAGCTCCCAATTAAAAATCACTTGATCGAATCTGTCAAACTTACCTTAGACACCAACTGGTTAATTAGTTTTGATTATTCGGGCTCAACCATGGAGCCATGATCATGGTCCATTTATTAGGGTCAAACACATAGACTTGATCAAACTTTAACTATTGAGATTGATTTAGAGAAATACTGACCTAATCTAATTCAACACTTGATTAGATTTAATTAATTTCTCTACTTGATCCATATGTATTCCTAACCCTAGGTCTAACCCATTAAAAGGACCTGATTCATGCTAACCCTTTGCTCATCATATTATGTGGTGTCTTAATGATCTTCAAATCTCAATTCTAGATCATTCAAACTTAATTCAAAATTAAGTGTGTGAAACGTATGTTTCAGTTTGTAAAACTATTCTGCAAGAATTTCAAGTGAAGCATACCAAATATTTCAACATATAAAAATAAATTTTCATAATATATTTAACAATTAAACATACATAGGTATGATCTAAACTTCATTCATACATCTCATGTATCATGACAACTTTTAGATCAATACCAATTACATCATATGTAACATGTAATTCAGATCTAAAATAATTTTATATCTAAATTTTATCCTATTATAATGAATCATAAATTACTTTAAATCTAATCTAAATATATTTATAATCAAAATAATACATAAAAATCTGTTCACTCTTCTTCTTCATGAAACTAGATCACAACGACATCCCTACACGTCATAAGAGAATCCATCGAATAGGCAAAAGAGAGATTAATCTCTTCAATCTCTTATGACCATACGATCTGGTGATCTCATCAATCCAAGTACTAGACTACTAAGATCTAAAATCTAATTTTATATATAATTACATCAATATGCAATTATTGATAAAACTATTTTATGTCATGAACATATCTTTGATCTCATCAATTATGTTTTTCATTTAATCTAATTAGATTTGATGTATTATATACATCATATCAAATCTAAAACTTATCTTATACTGATTATAAAATATTAATTTTAGATTTGATATCAAATAGAAAAATAATTAGATACAAATATGAATGCATAAGAAATTAATTTTTGATAAAATATATTTTCGTGCAGTGCTGAATTATGATAGGATTCAGATCTAAATATCTATCGAAATGGATCCAATTTAAATCTAAAATAATTTTTACTTCATAAAAAAATAATAAAATTAAAATTTTATTAAAATAGATTTAAAATAAATTTTTAATTCATATTATTTTTCATCAAAAATTCAGCAACAGCAGAATTCTGTTATAACAGATTTATAACAACCTCAATCAACTATTGATTAGGCACCCCTAATCCAATCAAAATCAGATCAAAAATTTTATATAAATATATTTAAATAAGATTTAATATTATATAAAAAATTTTAATTATATCTCATATAAATAATTATAAAAAATTTTATTTGTATGTATATATTTTAGGCCTGCTCTGATACCAGTTGAAGGGAAGGAAACAGTTTTCCTCCAGAATACCCAGGTTGCATCTAAAAACTTTTTCTAATATTTTACTTGTTTAAAAATTAAATCTTTATCTGAATCATAGTAGAACTAAGGATCAAATCCTAAATTATCTGATATAAACCTTCGCGGAGGCCTGGATATGCAGACCCTCTACTTCGCATGAACGTCAGACGCTGCAGGAAAGCAGAATGAACTCCAATCCAATTGACTTCGCATATACAATCAATTGAGAGATGAGATGTGAGGATGTGATACCTCACATCAATAGGTATGATGCCTAAGAAAGATTCACTCTCAAGGAGAGGAGGCGGCAACAAAGGGAGAGATGTAGAAGATGAAGGACCTCTCTCTTCACACGCCTGTCTCTCTCTCTTTTTCTCTTCTCTCAATTTGATTAGTTTGCTATTCTATTCTCTTCTTTCATTCATAGATAGAGACCCTCTCTATTTATAGATGATTCTCATAACCCAATGAGAGGAGGACTCTTTATTCAAATCTGATTTGAATTGATCCAATACTCATGAAAGAAGAACTCCCACATGAGATATAATTGCCATCACTTATGACATCCACTTTGTACCCACTCCCATACCTACTTGGGACGTTCTAAATAAGCACCAAACTAATTTTTGGTCATGCTTCATGAGTGGATATTCTCAGTGCAAGTAGGAATACTCATATCTCATCCAAAATAGGTCCGATTTAAGTCTCTTTCGAAGCCAGTTCGAAATAATTTCGAAAGGCTGTCAATCCTAAACTCTTTAGAACTTTTATACCAGGTCTAACTTAGATTTTGGATCTATTTAAGTTTAATTAATTCAGATCTAATCTGAAATTAATTAGTACTTAAATCTAATCTTTCATATATTCCATGGATCATAGATAAAAATTATTCATCTCTAGGATTGAACATAAACCTCATGTGTAGTGCTAGCTAGATATAGTCAACTCTTCAATCCCGTTTGACCCATAACTCAATTCTTAATTAAGTTAGCTTATATGTTCCATCAAGTCAAGTACTTCCAGATTGGATATATAAATATAGGTCAATTTCTTCCTACTTTGTCTGACTTGTGTGCGTGACTCCATAGGTTCAAATACTAAGTCGATAGCACAGGAATCAATTTCTGTACTAATCAAGATACCATCTAGCAATGATTTTCGACATCCAGATAGGTCAAATTATCACAAAAAAATATTTTAAAATCCATACTCATGGTTACCGCATAATTCATCTTTTTGACCCTGAATGCTCTAGGATGGTCTCAGGTTAACAGTCAACCGAGATTGCTTCATCCACATTATATTTCAACCTTTCAAATCTATCTTATGGATTATCCCGATCAAAGTTTTACTAAATTAAAATACAGCGATACATCAACTCCAATAATTCAGAGGGGTCCATCCCATCTTGATCCACACAGACTTCGTAAGTACTTGACTGTACCCAGTAGCCTTCCATCACTGTATTAAAAATTTAGGTAGTTCGGCATCAAAGCACAATGAGTTGCTTGCAAGTCACTATGGTGATCTTAGGTCTGAAAGATATTTATATCCATGTGTTTCGCGAGCAGCTCTTGACAGTAGAACACTCAACAGGTGAGTCACTTGTTCAGTGATGATGTACCCTTACATCTCACCTGTATGCCATACCAATGTCACCACACTCCTTGGTTAAGAAGACAACCAACCTATATGGCACACAATGACCTTCACTCGATAAACGTCATCATTCCGTAATGACGTATCATTTGGTCGCGAATCTGTTTAAGAACTATACGATAAATCCTCTCTTTATCGTATACTAGTATAGTTCTAGGGACTTCATCACAGTATAAGAGTTCAAGGAAGATGTTACTTTGTGATAAAAAATATCAGAATAACTATTATTTAATAATCAATAATTCATATACAAGGATGAACTCAATCATCACACAATTAATTTTAGGATATAATTTCTAATAAAAATATATATGTTTATGTTCAGATCTGAAAAGTATTTTAGATCTAAATTTTATTCATATATACGAAATATGAAAGTATGCATAGGTTAGAAATTAAATTTTTATGATCTAAATTTTTTATATATGCGATATATGATGGTATGTTTAGATCTGAAATTGATTTTTAAAAAATTTAAAATTTTTAATGTATATGATATATGATTGCGTGCATGTTCTGAAAGTATTTCGAGAATCAAAAACTTACTTTTTATGCAATAAATTTAGATCTGAAATTTATTTCCATGATCTAAAATTAGTGAGTACATGAATTGTTGGGTATGGGTAGTTTTGCATTAAGTCAATGAATTGCATCTTAGGTTAAAATTGGATTATATTGGGTTGAAATCAATGTAGCTATTGCTCAAATCGAGTCAAATATTGATTTAAGTTAAATCAATTAAGCTTATAATTCTACAAGTATT
Source organism: Elaeis guineensis (assembly GCF_000442705.2). Lineage (NCBI taxonomy): Eukaryota > Viridiplantae > Streptophyta > Magnoliopsida > Arecales > Arecaceae > Elaeis > Elaeis guineensis. Next base: position 113,900,307 of record NC_025997.2, on the reverse strand, counting down.
GTAGATTGAATTGATTAAATCCCATATATAGAATCGAGTCAATCTAAAGACCTAATCTAGCTTTATAGCTTGAATCCAATTCACCTAAGCAGACTAATTGAAATCAATAAGTCATTTGGTGTCTAAGGTAAGTCTCGATCAGTAGTTTTTAATTGAAAGGCTACTCACCTAGATAATTTTGCCTACAGTGAGTTAATGACGTACCCTTCCATCGATCTCACTTATCTGACCAATTGGATGATTTGGTTCATTAGTTGCTAAGGTGTTTTAGTTTAGCCCCTACCAATAGATCGGTCATGTGATGACTGATTAGATGCGATCTAACCTAAACCTCCCTAATTAATATTAAACCTTATGGTCTTCCACAGTTGTAAAAGTGCAGGTGTGGTACTGGCATTGACTATTCTCGATTAGTTACGATAGTTCAGTTGTATCGGAAACACGCAACCACTCTACTAGCAAAGAGTTGCTCTAGGGTGAAGATAGCATTCGACCCAATATGTGTTATCTGAGGGACTCAATGACGGCTTCACACCTGCTTGTGAATGGTGGGTCAGGCTTAACTAAGGAGTAGGACAATATGTGTTATCTGAGCTCTCATGACTCAGATACCAAATCGCTGCAATATGCTTAGAGAAGTATTTGGGCAAAGAGTTGCCTATGCATTGGTGTGCATGTCATCAATAAGTATTAGGTGAGATGCACAGCATTGGTGGGACTGCAGCACCTACTAGAAATCTTGTATCGGTCGAGTCAGATTTTCGCTTTCCATCCAAGGAGTGTCAGAATCTGAAAAAATAGTGGAAGTCTATTTGCATCTAAAAATTTTTAGAGTAAATATAAATTTTAAGTACAGATATCTTACTAGAATCTCTACTCTCATAGATAAATAATGTCGGCCTCTAACCCACTAGCCCGTATCCTTGAAACCAACTGATTGATCCATATAAATTATAAGGACTACCTCAGAAATCTCAGAATAGTCCTGACATCCGAAAAGATTGAGTACGTACTCGATCAAGATGCCCTGGCCATACCAACCCATCTTACGACAGAGCAAAGAGCTGCTCTAGACAAGTGGATGGATGATGACCTTAGAGTGAAGTGCTATGTTCTGGCTTCCATGTCAAATGAGTTGCAGAGCCAGTATGAGCATATGCCCACTACCCATGCCATGATCACTCACCTACAAGAGTTATACTGTAAGCAAAGTCAGACCGCATGCTTCAAATTGTCCAAGCAATTGTTCAATATGAAGATATGCAATGGACAGTTAGTCTATGATCATTGTATGACAATGATCAAGATCCTTGAGGAGCTTGAGAAGCACGAACTTAATATGTAGAGAGAATTAAAGGTTGATTTGATCCTCAAATCTTTAATCAGTTCATTTGGATAGTTTATCATAAACTATTATATAAATAAATTGGACTGCAACTTATCCGAGTTGGTCAATATGTTGGTCACTACTGAGGATACCTTGAAAAGTTCAAGGGGCTCTGTTCTTGCTGTTGAGCGGACTCCTTCTAAGAGAAAGTCTCAAGGAAAGAAAAAGAATAAGCCTACAAAAAAGCAGAAAAAGAAGAGCAAACCTAAAAAAGACACTTCAAAGAAAGCTGTGGAGAAAGAAAAGTATTTCCACTGTAACTCCGACGGCCACTAGAGGAGAAACTGTCCATTTTATCTGAAGAGCCTAAAGATGAAAAAGAGTGATCAACCTTCTGAAGGTATGCTTATAATAGAATCTAACCTAATGATTTCTTCTACTTCTAGTTGGGTTTTGGACTCTGGTTCTAGTGCTCATATATGTACTTCAATGTAGGATCTAATAAGAAGTAGGAGGTTGAGGAAAGATGATATGACCCTTCGGATTGACAATGGAGTAAAAGTTGCTACATAAGCCATTGGAATCTATCCTCTTCGATTATCGTCAGACTTTAGTTTAGACTTAAAAGACTATTATTTTGTTCTTATAGCTAGTCGAAATTTAATTTTGGTCTCTGTACTAGCACAGGATGGATTTATTTTTTAATTTAATAAAAATTTTTATTCTATTTATTTATGAAATAAATTGATTGTATCTGATCTTTTGATTGACAGTCTTTATCACTTGTATGTTGATGCTAATGTAAACTTCAATGAGCAAGTAGTGAGTATTGTAGGTCAAAAGAGACCTAAAGATGAGTTTAATCATAAATACTTATAGCATCATAGGCTTGGCCATATTGGAGAGGACAGGATAAATAAACTAAAAAAGGATGGGATCTTTGATTTAGTTAAATCTTAGTCGATTCTGGCCTATGAATCATGTCTTCAAAAAAATGACTAGATTATCCTTTGTGGGATAAGGAGAAAAGGCCACTGAGTTACAAGCCCTGGTACACACTGATGTGTGTGGCCCATTTAATGTGTAGGTCAGGAGTGGTTATAGCTACTTCATTATTTTTACTGATGATCTGTCATGGTATGGGTATATGTTTCTTATAAAATACAAGTCTAAAATTTTTGAAAGGTTTAGAGAATTTAGACAAGAGGTAGAAAAACAAACAGGTAAATCCATCAAAGTCTTACGATCCAATCAAGGAGGAAAATACCTAAGTGCTAAATTTCTGAAATATCTTAAGGAGAATGGCATAGTCTTTCAATGGACTCCTCCCAGCATGCCTCAACTCAACAGGATATTCGAAAGAAAAAATAGGATCCTATTGGATATGGTCTGATTCATAATGAGCTTCACTAATTTATTCATATATCTTTGGAGATATGCCTTACTTACCACGATACATATTTTAAATAGGATTCCTTTTAAGTCTGTTCCTACCACATCATATGAGATATAACATGGTAAGAAGCCGAGTCTGAGTTACCTTAAGATTTAGGAATGTCCAGTCTATGTTAAAAACAGAAAGCTGACAAGTTAGAAGATAGATCAGTTGTAGCTTGATTTATAGGATATTCCAAAGAATCCATTAGGTACTACTTTTACTTTTTCATATAACCACAGGTGAGTCGCAATGCCATATTTTTAGAAAAATAATTTATCCAGGATAGTGGTAGTGGGAGGTTAATTGAGCTTGACAAGAATATCTCTGAAAAGTAATGAGCTATAGATCCTCAAGAACCTATCAATGATGAGCCAGTAGTTAATATTCCACTTCCATCTCGTAGATCAGGTAAAGTCTCCCATCCTCCTGAAAGATACATGGGTATATTGAAAGAAGATATAGAGAAAGTATTCCTTATGGGAGATCAGAGTCATGGTGATGATCCAGTACTTTTGATGAGATGATGTCTGACATCGATTTTAAAAAATGGTTAGATATAATGAAACCAAAACTTGATTCAATGCACTCAAACCAAGTATGGTCCTTAGTAGATCCATTGGAGAAAATTATTCCCATTTTGTGTAAATGGATCTATAAAAAAAAATAGATACTGATGGTAAGGTAAAGACCTATAAGATAAGACTGGTGGTGAAGGGTTATAGTCAGTATGAAGGTATTAATTATCATGACACTTTTTCACCTGTAGCTATGCTGAAATCTATTGCATATTGCTTGCTGTTGCAGCTTACTATGATTATGAAATCTGGCAGATGGATGAGAAAATTACTTTTCTGAATGAATATCTTGAGAAAAATATCTATATAAAGCAGCCTCTAGGTTTCACGTCCGGTGATAGTAATCACCGAGTCTGTAAGCTGTAAAAGTCCATCCATGGACTTAAGCAGGCTTCTCAGAGCTGAAATCTTCATTTTGATGATGCGATCAAATCATTTGATTTCATCAAAAATGATGAAAAATCTTGTATTTATAAAAAAATCAGTGAGAGTGCGCTTGTCTTTCTCATACTATACATCAATGACATCCTCCTTATTGGGAATGATATTCCCATGCTAACTTCGATCAAGACTTGGTTGTCTAAGGAACTTCTATGAAAAATTTAGGAGAATCATCCTATATTCCGAAGATAAAGGTCTATAGAGATAGATCTAAAAGGATGCTTGGCCTGTCACAAAAGTTATGTATAGAAAAGGTGCTAAAGCGGTTCAGCATGAAAAACTCCAAAAAAAATTTGCTACCTCTTAGGTATGGTATTCGACTCTCCAAGATGATGTGTCTTAATACTTCTGAGGAGATCGAGCGTATGAGTAGAATCCCTTATGCTTTAACAATTGAGAGCCTCATGTATACAATGTTATGTACTCAACCTGATATTGTCCTTGCTGTGAGTGTCACGAGCAGGTATCAGTCAAATCTAGACGAGGAGCACTTGATAGCTGTGAAGAACATACTTAAGTACTTATGAAGGACTAAGGATTTGTTCTTGATCTTTGGAGGAGCATCTAAATTATGGATTGAGAGTTATACAGATTTGAACTTCACATCAGATCTTGATGATCGAAAGTCTACATCGAGATATATGTTCGTATGCAATGATGGTACGGTCAGCTGGAAGTATTTCAAGCATAGCATCATCACAGATTTGACCATAGAGACTGAGTATGTCGTCGCTTTGGATGCTACAAAAAAAGACTTCTGGTTTAAAAAGTTTGCCACGGAACTTGGTGTAATGACATCAGATACCATAACACTGTTCTGTGACAATGATGGAGCCATAGCACTTGCTAAGAAGCTCCGATCTTACCAAAAATTAAAGCACATTGAATGATGGTTCTATATCATACGCGACTACCTTGAGAAGTAATTTATTGAGATGTGAAGAGTAGACTCCATGGATAACATGACAAATTCACTGACAAAGCAGTTGAGCCAGTCCAAAATAAAAACCCACCTTGAGAAGATGAGGCTTAGATTAATGATCAATTGGCTTTAGTCCAAGTGAGAGATTGTTAGATGTATGTCTTAGAAGCAAATTATTGACTGACATATTTTTTATTCTATGACATATATTTATACTTAAATTATTGATTCAATCAATAAAGGGCAAGTTTTTATTTTCCATTCAAGTGTTATGTGTCCTTGAATCATCTTTGGAATTGATGTTATGATACATATTCGCAAGTGTTGAGAATTAAGGCATGTATGATCGATTCCTAAATTACTTTCGGTCATACGATAGTCATGGGGATGGTGATTCATCCAGATAAACCAGCGTACGATTTGCATCTTTCGGGATAGATGAGTCTCTAGTCTATAATATAGAGACACTGAGCAGAAAGTATGGATAATTATTAGAGAACAACTTGTACTGAGCGTGATCATATAAGAGATCATATGAATTTCTATTTGATCGTCGGTCATTATCGCGATGTTGTGGTCGTGTGATTGGCCCTTTGACCTATAGTGTTATAATTGCTCCAGTAAGACTACTATAGTTTGACTACACATAAATATTAACTCAATCATGAGTTTTTGTAGTGGATATTGGCTTCAGTTGGTTGAGTTTTGTGAACAACATGTGCATTTATATGGGATCTATCGACTTTGATAGAGAGGAGTAGTCCTATAAGATTTGAGAAACTGAGTCCATAAGTCTATGGCCATAATAGTGTGATTGATAAAAAAAAAAATTATTTCTAATCACTATTGAACTTGAGCTGATCAAATCTATCATATGACTGATGATAAAGTTTGATGATTTATCCATGACCAGCCATCTAGTCGAAACTCATGATAGAAAAATTATATCATACATTAACTACACCTAGAGGTTCTATTTCGGTTCTACTGGATTGTCACTACATATTGCTAGATGTTACTAGTGGACTGTGAGAGCTCAATAGGATCGTTTTGGATCAATGATCCTTGTCGAGTTAGAGAAAAAATTTTTTGACCTACTGAAAAAGGTTTCAGTGATATCTATGATAGAGACCATAGTATGTCTCACTACCAGACAGAATTAAACCTATGGAGTCACACATAAATGGAGAAGATCTAGATTGGTTAATAATTAAACTTATGAAGTACTAATTTATATAGATTTAGAAAAATCCTATTGGGTTCACGTTAACCTTGCTAGTATCTGGGTGAACCCAATTCTTCTTGTGGTTGATTTGCTTATATGATAAGCATTAACCAATTCCTACACTGAATTTAAACCTAATTGAATATAATTCAATGGTCTCTAATGGTTGAATGCTTAATTTATAGCGTGGATTAAATCAAGAAAGAGTTTCTTGATTTTATTTATTAAGAATCCTTGAAGTGAATTTATGAAATCATGTGGACTGATTTGAGACTTTTTATTAGATCCCATATGATGGGACACTTAGCATTGGATGTGAGTATAGGTGATTTTTGGATGGCACTTCATTTATTTGATCCGAATATATTTGAGCTAGGACTTCTAATATGATTAGGAGGAGGGATCCTAATTTGATTAAGACATCCTTATGTTGTCTATATAAAGGACCCTAGCTTTATTTCTCTCATAATCTCACTTCCTCCCTTCCTTGCCGCCACCCTTACTGTGCCCATTGCCTCCCCTCCTCTTTCTCTCTTTAGCCCATGCCCTCTCTCTCTAAGCATCCTCTTGTTGAAGCTAGAAGAGGCGGGCGGCATCTCTCTTTGGTGTCAAGTGCTTGGTGCCAAGTTGTTGTTAGATGGTTCTTCCTCTCAAGTTGTTGGAAGTTAGTTACAATCACTTCTTGATTGTTGTTCTTTTTGATTAGTTAAGGGATCAAGAAAGATTCTTGATTTCTTCAAAAATCAAGAAAGAAAGATCAAAAAGGTTCAAGGGTTGATCCCTATCCAGGCTTGGTTCATGCCTATTCAGATTTTGAGTTCAAGTGAGTTGTATCAAGAGCAGCTTATCTAGATTGATCCTATGGATATCTATAGAGACAGAATGCTTGTACTGCTGATTCAAAACCTGCTCAAATCCAGATCCAGAGATTAAATTGAATTCAATCTCAGTTACAGGTTTGAGGCAAAAGAGAAAGTGATTCAAGTATATAAATTGATTATAGGTTTTCATTTATTTATCCTAAAATCAGTCTATATTAATTTCAGCATATAAACTAGATCCATAAGTGCTTTCATATGATGAATGCATGCTAAGATTAAAAATATTTTAATCTAATTTTTTCACTGTATTTTTGAATTTAGAAAAGTTTTGAAATCTACATGCACTAGCACCTGTAGAAAATCCAACATAATCCTCATGCTCCTAGCTCTCTCATTCAAGGTTCAGTTCATATGCTCAGCTATCCCATTCTGTTGTGGCATGCTTGGGATGGTCTTCTCCATCTTGATTCCACTTGCTACATAGAACTTCTTGAACTCGATGCTGTCATATTCGCCTCCATTGTTTGATCTCAGGCACTTGATTTTCTCACCAGACTCGTTCTCTACCAAACTCTTCCAATTTCTGAAAGTAGTAAATATGTCAGATTGATTCTTCAGAAAATAAACACATACCTTTCTAGTGGAATCATCGATGAACATCACATAATATCACGAGCCTCTAAGGGATGTGACTAGAGAGGGACCCCACACATTTGTGTGTACAAGCTCCAATATTTTTGCCTTTGGTGTTCTGTCAATCTTAAAGAAACTGACTTTCTTCTATTTTCCAAGAATACAATCCTCACTGAGACTAACATCAAGAGATTTTAGACCTATCAGCTTATTCTTCTTCAACAATACTTGCATTCCTTTCTAGCTCATATGATCCAGTCTACAATGCCACAACTCTGAGTCTGCCTGTGCCAGTACCACTAAATCTTTGACATTACTCATCATGTAGAGGGTATCCATCTTGCTTCTTCATGCTACCACCATAGCACCTTTGGTGATCTTCCAAGAGTCACCAACAAAAGCCGTAATGTATCCCTCGGCATCCAATTGCCTAATTGAAATCAGATTCTTCTTTAAACCTAGGATATATCTGACATTCTTGAGCTTCTATACTGACTGGTTTGGCATCTTTATGTACACATCTCTTTTTTCCATAATATTTAACGGCTCATCAGCAAAATAAACTTTTCTAAAATCTTCAACGGTGTAATTCAACAAACATTTCTTTTGTGAGGTGGAATGAAATAAAGCTCTGAAGTCTAAGATCCATGACTCCATCGGACTGTCCATGCTGAGGATCAGAACATCAGCAGTTGCCTCTATTACTGCATTGATGGATTCCTCATTCTATCCTTTATCCTTTCTTGCCCAGTAGTTCTTCCTGGTGTGCCCTTTCTTGCCGCAGTGCCAACAGCCATCACCTTTAGGTCTTGATTGGCTTTTTGTCTTGGACTTCAATTTTTCATAGTCTTTGTTGCATTGTGTAGTCCTTCCTCTATCTTCTTGAGTAACCAAAACAGAGCCAGAGTTTTCTTTGGATTCTTTCCTTCTGATATCTTTACTGAGAATCAGGTTTCGGACCTGTTCAAATTTTAGCTTGTTTGAGCCAGAAGAACTACTCACCGCTATCATAGTAGCACCCCATCTCTCAGACAAAGAAGATAATAAAATTAAAGCACGAACTTTATCCTCAAAACTAATTTCAATAGAGCTTAATTGATTAGTAATCAGATTAAATTCATTGATGTAATCAGTAACCGACGCACCTTCAAGCATCTTCAAATTGAACAGACGACCATAAGGTATACCTTGTTGGAGGCCGAAGGTTTCTCATACATGTTAGACAGAGCCTTCATCAAATCAGCCATCCTCTTTTCTTCCAAAATGCTGAATGTGATGTTCCTGGCCAACGTCAAATAGATGCTTCTCAAAGTCTAGCAGTCCAATAAATCCCAATCTGCTTGTGACATGTCTTCAGGTTTCTTTCCTCCAAGAGGTAGAAGAAGCCTCTTCTGATACAAATAATTATCAATCTGCATCTTTCAAAAATCGAAGTCTTTTCCATTGAACTTATAGATCTTAACCTTTCTTTCGTCTCCTACCATCACTCCCACTCCTTCCCTTAAGCCTGATGCTCTGATACTAGTTGTTAAGAAGCAATGCACAATGGATTATGGTAGTCGCAGGAGAAGAAAAGGAAAAATTAAAAAAATATATAAAATATACAAGCACGAAACATAAAAGATTTACATGGTTCGGAGTCTCTTGCTCCTACATCCACGACCGCACAGAATAATATTTTCAATATGAATAAAATAGGAAGTTGACAAGAGATGAGATAAAGAAGAACCTCTCTTTTTTTCTCTCTTTTGGATACAAAATAGCCCCAATAAGAAAATGAAATCCCTCTTAGAAATTATCACATCTGGAAGTACCCTAGGATAGCACACAAGAAGACCCAAGCCCTCTTTTGATCTCTCTCCCTCTTTTTTCTCTTTTCTCTCTTGAAAAAACTTGATTGCTGTTTGCCACCACCATCTGTCTACTACTGGCTACTGCCCACAGGCCTTCTTAAAGGCCTCAAAACGAGCCCAGATTGGAGTTATGGTAGAAACAGGACTCCAAAAGTTCTTCTACTATCCAATCAGACCTCGGGATGAATTCTGGCCATTGGATCATGCATCTAATCATGCCTAAATACTCAGATCAAATCGACAATGAATTCTAACTGTTGGATCTTTATCGGGAGCTCTAATGATCATCGGATCGTGCTCAATCGTGCGTGGACCATGGTAGACCGTGAGAAATCGGGGCAAAACGTTCGCTGGTCCATGGTGGACTATGATAAACCAAGGAGGAAATGGTCGTTGGTCCATGCCTCACACATGGACCACGTGAAATGGGCTGTGCACGCGCTAGGCCTCCCGCGTGTGCTCGCAGGCCATGCTCGTGGCTAGCCCACGCACGCTCGTACTGGGCTACGCCCACCTGGGCCGCACCTGGTTTGCTGGACCACATGGGCATGGGCTGTCAGTCTCTTGCTGGGTCGGGCTCTGGTGTAGGCCTACATGCCATGCCTAGTTGCTGGGCTGCATTCCTGAGCCTCTTTTGGTCATGTTTATATCCAATGATTGGATGGATTAGGCTCCACCACCCAACACAAGAGAGGGGCACAGCCTCCGTCCGATGGCCATAGGAAGAGGGAGGGAGAGAGAGAGAGAGCTGGTCCACCACCAAAAGGGACTGGCGAAGAGGGAGAAAGAGAGAGGGAGGCCCAGCTCTTCCGCCATCCATCATCCATCGAAAGGAGCGATCCACCAATGGGGATCGAAGCTCAAAGAGAAAAGAGGGAGGGAGGGGGAAGATGGGATAGAGAGGGAGGAAGGAGAAGAGAGGCAGGGAGAGGGGCCCAGCATCGACTGACTGAAGGGAAGAGAAAGGGGGGCCGGTGGCTACCGAAGGAAGGAAACAGCCAGTGCAAGCCAGCCGATGATGACCTGGTAGCAGTGCCAGGGGAGAGACTGGTGATTAAGAGAAAAAGAGGGAAGAGAGAGATAGACCCGGGAAGAGGGAGAGAGAAAGGGATATGGGGGTTGAACATAGATCCCAACCGACCTCGATGCCGGAACAGAGAAAGGGGGAAGGGGAGCACTTTAATAGGGCTGGTAGCAAGCCAAAAGCCGAGGCCGGAGGAAGGGAGAAGAAAAAAAGGGGAGGAGTGGGGGGCCCAATCGAAGGCGAGAAGAGAGAGCAGGGAGGTAGGCACGGGTTCCGACGATTGAACCACTCCCATCCGAGGAAGATCGGCGACACCCCACGAAACTCCGACAGCAAAGAGAGTAATGGGGTTCTCAAGAATAGTCGGCGCTAGACCGGAGATGTCCTCACCGTCTCTCGAGAACGGCCACAGAAGAGAAAGATGGGGTGAGTAGAGGATGGGGGGAAGAGCAAGGGGAGAGGGAATGAAAGAGGGGAGAGAGGAAGAGAGGAAGAGTGAGAGAGGAGAAGAGAGAGGGGCCTAGTGGTCGGCCAGCATTGGTCGGTCGGCCGTCGGAGGAAGGCGTCACCGATGGAAGCCTCGGTGCTCGAAGAGAAGAGGAGAAAAAATTTTTCAGAGCTTCTCTCTCTAAAAAAGATTAGAAAAGATTAATCCTACATGGGTTATACACTTGATAGATCTTAAGTATACATACAAGGCCAAAGAATCTAAACAATTCTATCCGACAAGCCATTTTGAGTGAGGTATTAGGTCATTCTTTGAAGATCGGAAAGAAAGTTCTAATAAAAGTCTCCAAAAAGTGATAAGAACCCTAGGAACTTTGAGATATGCATAACCTTTTCTGTGGGCAACCAAAAAAAGATTCTTAGTTGTTTTCGTTACAAAGATCGTAAGCGGATGAAGTCACAACCCTCTTGACATCTACGTGTGGTGAAATTCTTTGTGCACTGCGAGCGGTGTAGAAAATCGAACGTGGAGTACACCACCTAGTTCGATTGATCTCCGTAGTCATTACTTTTTAACGCACATTTAATGCCTGCAAATCGACTTTTTTAAAAAAAAATTTATATGACGAAAATATCTTTATTTTTTTAAAAAAAAATTATGACATTCTATATCTATATTATAACATCTTGCGTCCATAATATGCACAGGATGTCATAATTTTTTCTAAAAAATAAAAATATTTTAGTCATTCTAAATTTTTAAATAAAAAAATCAATCCGCAGGTATTAAATGCGTATTGAAAAGTGGTTAGACAAAAATATCTCTCTCATATTATGATATTTTAGACCATATTGCTATATTATGTCACAAGATGTCATAATTTTTTCCAACAGACAAAAATATTTTTGTCATATAAAATTTTTAAATGAAAAAATCAATCTGCATGCATTAAATACGGATTGGAAAGTGATGACTACGTGAGCTAATCAGATAAGACGGTGCACTCTACGTCAGATTTTCTACACCACCGTGACTCTACGTCAGATTTTCTACACCACTCGCTGTGCTCAAAAAATTTCTCTCAACATGTGAGGCTACTAATAGATCTACATGAAAGAAGTTATCAATGGATACATGACACTTCTCCCTACATTAATAACAGGATCACTTTGGCCATCGGTCATCGGAAATAGATAAAGTAATCCTAGTAATCTCTCTCGTTAGAAGAGAGAACAAAAAGATAATCCAGCCTATCCAACCTACTAACAAAACTGTTCTGGTCTAGCAGGCAACAAGCAGAAAAAGAGATGGACCATGCATAACTTACTAACAACAGTTTCGAGAGGCTAACATTGCTGTTATTATGTCCACCGCCTGCCTTCAGCGATTCTAGCTGGAATGGTAAAGACGATTGATCAACCTTTTTTTCGCCTTTTTATAACAATGGTTTGGAATGAGATTGCAAGGATGGACCACATCAATTCACTTGGAGTGGTAAGGAGAGGCCAGCTCACACTATAAGAAAAGAAAAGTTTTGCTTCAATTTTGTGATTTACACAATTGGCTGTATGCAGAGCTAAGAACTTGTTTGGTTCGTAGAAAGGAGGAAAATTGTGGTCAATGAAAATTAAAAAAAAAAAAAACTATTGTTTGGCTGGAGTTTTTAAATGAGGACTAGAAAGGGGTATTTCTATAGAAGTAAAGTTCCTATATTTCATGGAAAAGAAAAATCATACATAAACCACTCTGATATAGGTCCTTAAAACCATGAATAGAATGGGATAAAATCTTTTTTTTATTAAGAATATAATAGATATTTTATACAACTTTGTCAGAAAAGTAAATGCTTAACCAAATATAAGCCACTTTGGAATGTACTAATTTTCTATGATCAACCAAACATACCAAAATCATTTTTCTAAGCATCATATTCTCAGAAATAGCTTTTTAAGAAAAATATTTCAGTAAAAAAGAATTCTTCCCATGAACCAAATGAATCCTAAAAATAACATGAATTCTAATAGCTCTCTGTCAGGAGACTAAGCTGCCAAGTCTTATTTCCTACAACTACCTGTCTAGTCTGTGGGCTGGAGGATGAGTCGACGGAGCATGCCCTCCTTTGATTGTCCAAAAACGAGATTGATCTAGAGGATGGCGAGTGGTCAACCTTGGGGGGCGAGCAGTGGCCCTTGACTATATCCCTTTTGGGATGCGATATGTCAGAGTATGACTAAGGGCTCGACCTGGGGTGGTAGAATGGTGTACGTTGCCTATTAGATCTAGCTTTACAAGAACAAGCTAATCTCTGAAGTCGAGATTGTGCCTATACATCGGATGCTAGAGAGAGCCTATTGCTTAACTATAGTGTACAGTTGTCTCAACACTACTGGCCCATCCTAGACGCCCCAAGTTCCTGAGAGCCCTTTGCTGCACCTACAGCGATCTGGAGGGTTCTTTTGATTTTCTGGGAGCCCTCTTCTTCGGAGTTTGTCAAGATCAACTTCGATGGTAGTGTTAGAGATGACAAGAGTGGTACAGACTGTCATTGAGCATCCAGATGTCAGACTGTTGACTGCAGGGAGCACACATTTTTTTGAGCCTTTTGTCTCGAGAATGAAGCTTAGTGCTACTTCGACGGGCGTCATCTGCATGAGGCAAGAGTTATAAGCGAAGAGGATTTTCATCGAGGATGACTCCATAATCATCAACTGGATTCAGGATGAGGTAAAGCATTTAAAAGCTCATCCACTCCTCCAAGACGTCTGGAGATCCCTTCGTCATTCCATCTCAATATCTGTTTGGTATGTCTTTCGAGAGAACAACATAGCAGATTAGATTGCATCCTTTGTTATCGAATACACCAAAGATTGGACCTAGCGTTAGGGTGATGCTTACCCATAGGCCTACAGAATATGTTGTATTCTGATTTCTGAGATTGTACTCGCACTAGAATGGTGTAATCGCTCACTTAGACCAAAAAAAATGCACATCACTTGAGCTGCTCAATGAGACACCCCGAAATATGGATTGAAACTTTAAAATCTTGGTTAACCATGATGTTGATTCCTTTTACAGGTGAAGCTGAGGCAATAATAACTTCTTCCTAATGCCCATGAGATTGTTTATGCTAAACATTTTATAACTCAAGATAAATATATTAGGCCATTAGCATAAAGATTCGTGCATACGAGACCTCAGCCACCACTAGGCTGAACAAATAATCAAAATCCAAAGAAACCCATCCAATTTGACCTAATAAATATCGGTTTCGATCTATTCAAAGACATAAATTGGATGGAATCGGATTGGGATTTGTAAAAATTCGATTATTTACGGTCAAGTTCGATCCCTATACTTTTAACCCATGTGAAATCGAATCTAATCGATGTAGTATTTCACAAACTCATTTTCATTTTAGAATGGCATACTTCAATACTTCATTTTAAAAAAAACCCTGTTACCCATTTGGATTCATGAGAATATTAATATTGAATTGTTGATAGAAGCATATCAATTTGAGACAATTATAAAAAAAAGGGCTTTCAGATGATTAAATCTTCTCTTTTTCTATTTTATTTTATACAAATTCAAAAATAAGCCCAAGATTTATATCTTATAAGGTTTATATTTTTTTTGCATTAAATTGATAAAAAAAAAGATAAATAAGCTGAAGTGGGTCAACATTGGACTTAAAATCAATATTGAAGCCTAAACCGACACAATTCACCTGAATCCGCTACAAACTGTTCACTTCGGTTGCAAATAGTTTATACATGATAAATGATCAGCAGTAGCAGGTAGAATTTTCTTCAATTCAATTGGATTCAGTCAGATAAATTTTTTTTTTCAATCCAACCGAACCTAATCCATGCTCAGCCTTAGCCACCACTAAAAAGAGCCAAATCAACGTAACCTTATCCTGCATGCAAAGATGTTTACTTACTTTGAATCCATAACACTCTGGTCGTAATGGAACACCTAAGCATTGCACCAAGACCTACATTTATAATTTTTTTTAAGAAAAGGAAGAACTGCAAATTTGTAAAAAAATGTCAGTATATGTTAAATTAACTTGGATCATTTGCCCATTTGTTATTTGTTAGATGAAATTTTGATCTAATGTTTCCCTTTGACATTCACTCCTCGAACTCTCTCTCTAACATCAGACAACAGAAAATAAACATTTTTCTACGACAACCTTGTTTTCTTTCACTTTCTCAGCAACCAAGCACAACCTTGGTACTCGCTCTCCTTTTTATTTTTTAAATGTCTAAACTTACTACATGACCACATGTACATCCACATGAATTGTCTAACTGCAATGAAGCATTCTATAGCTTTACATATTTAAGTAATTAAATGTATCATATATATGCTATGAACTCTACACACTAAATCAACCCAACAACATGAATTACGATGGCTACTCAATGTTTGCTTCACAAAATATTCTTAACTTGTAAAATCATGTACCAGTCACACTAACATCTTATGCGCATGCATCTAGCAACCAAAATCAAACCAAACAAATTCTACATCATATAGAAGCAGGAATGTATAATTCTTCTATGATCACAATTTGGGATTAAAAAGACCTCTTTCCCATATATTTACTTTAAAAAAAAAATAAAACATTATGACTACTTATTGATGCAACATCAGCGACAAATCTGTGTAGGATAAAATTTTATTGAAGATGATTACAAACTCACCTAAAAAAAGATCTGCAAATTTTTTCTTCCTTTTCAACGGGAATTGAAATCACTACAAAAAAAATATAGCTTCAAAGAAGGTTCATCTGAGACAGTTAAAAAGTAATCTCAAAAATCTACTTTCACCGATGGCATTGAGATGGCATAGAGACGGCGCTCTCCTGCGATAGTCAACTGAGATGGCATAGAGATGGTGATTAAATTTTTTTATTTTAATTGAGTACCAGGGATGGATTAGAGATGGTTACGCTTTCAGAGACGACATAATGATGGGAGATTTAAAAAATAAATAAACTTGTAGAGATGGCCCGGCAATGGCTAATTAAATAATTAATTAATAGTCTTTTGCGATAATTTTTTTCATTGCTTTTTCTCCTCTGCACTAATGGTCAAGCAACGGCTAAATTAAAAATTAATTAATATCTTTTAGAGATAACTTAGCCATCTCTAATAAAAATCAATAGCAACGGCTCGAGCCACCTCCAATAGCCATCTCAAATAGCCAACCCCACTATATAATAAGCATCCCTGCGGCACACCGATCTACTCCTCAAAGCTTCTGGAGGCTCTGAGGCATCTCCGCTGCTCATCACCGGCCACACTGCAAAGGACAATTTATAGCCAGAAGGGGGAAGGGGTAGGTGACCGCCGCAGGCCCCGAATTGTAGGACCTCGGTCTGAAACCCATCTTGGGAGCCAAGACCAGGCCTTTCCCTCTCTGTCTTTCTCTATGAGGCATCTTCGGGCGTTGGCAGCCATGGCGAGGAGGCGGACGCGGTGGTGCCATGCCCTCTCCATTTTCCCATCGTCGGCCATGCTACAAAGGGTGGGTCGTTCGGGAGACGGCGAATCGGATGCTGGCGGTCGTGGCAAGGTTGCGGACATGATGGAGCCATGAATTCCTCTCTGATAGCTCAGCCACACTGCGAAGGACATGGGTCATTCAGGAGGCAGCAGAATGGATGCTGACAGCCGTAGAGAAGGGACGGAAGGGACGGATGCGATGGAGCTGCATGATCCTCTCTGATGGTTGCTCGCTCCACTTGAAGGCCCGACGACCGAGGGCCAAGGACGGACGTAATGGAGCCGCACGATCCTCTAACGATTGCTCGCTCCACTTGAAGGCCCGCCGATCGAAGGCGCTGACCAGATGACCAAGGGTTCAACGCTGCCGATGCAAGGAAGGATGAGACCGACACCAATGAATATCCAACGATTCTCGATCGATTAGTCCCAATTTACCGAAAAGCCTCGTTTCCAATGCCCCTAGAAGAGGCTTCACCTATTTATCGCGGCTCTTCACCTATTTTCAATTAAAAAAATTATGATTAATTAATAATTTAAAAATAATTTTTATTTAATTATAGTTAATAATTAATTAATCTATAAAAAATTTGATTTAATTATAATTAATACAAATATAATATGAATGATATTATTTAAATTAATTAAATAATTTTAAAATTAGTGATGAAATAGAAATGATCTTAATAAAGATTGAATAGAAATGACATCAATAAAGACAACTTCAAGACAACAATTATCGGAGATGACATAACAATGGCATCTATTTGCAACGGCGTAGCGACGGCGGTCATTAAAGAAGACTCAGTGATGATGATTAAAAAATTCAAACAATAACCACATTAGAGACAGCTATCTTTAAAGATAGTGTGGATGATTAAAAAATTTAAATAATAACCACATTAGAGACAGCTATCTTTAAAGATAGTGTGGCAAATAAGACAGCTGTCTCTTAAAAAGCCGTCTTGATAAAACCATCTGTGATTCTTTTAGGGACAGCTACCAGAGACGGCTCTTTCCATCTCAGATACTTTTTAGAGACAAATTTCCTCCTCTTAGAGATAGATTTTGCCGTCTCTATTGACCCAATTTTTTTTACAGTGAACAGACTAAATGAGATTGATAATATATCAGTCTCGTGCACAAACTTTTCTCGGAATTTTTAAAAATGTACAACCTCAAATTATTAAGAAGATAACATATTATACAACATTTATATAAAAATCAAAATTCAAAACCTGCCATAATTACACCAGGGCCAGGTAAGGGCCGAGTGGCTCACGTCTAAAATCTAGAATAGAAAGACAAAGAAACACTGCACATTTTGGGGTGAATTTAAAATATCCATGAGGTAGCAGCAAAGGGACTGAATAATGGTCTCCAATGTCCGCGACTAATGTTTTCTTCAATATCAAGTTTCTCTGTTGACTGACTGATCCTGTATTCTTTTTATACCGAGTTATCTCTGTTGATTGATTGATGCTGTATTCTTCTATACCAAGTTTCTTTCTAATGACCCAATTAATGTATGAACAGTTGACTGCTATATGACTGTTTGGTTTCCCGTCTGGTTTGATTATTGTGTTGCCGCAAAATGATTAAATATGGTCTCCAATGTTGATTGACTGATGCTGTATTCCTCTATCCCAAGTTTCTCCCTGAGTTATAAAATTGACAGGCTTAGCAAAAGAACCAAGATTACATACATGGAAATTCAGATGCCATTTGATACCTGTTGTGCTCCAGATGTCCAAATATGTCAGCAAGAGAGGACCCTTCTCCATAAGACAACTGAAACTCAACACCAAACAATGTATCAGCAAAGGAGGAACAGAAAAACAAGCTCAACTCTCTGACCACATCTGGTTTATACATGCAGATGCTTTAGTATGTTGCCGTCAAAGAACATCTTTGGTAGGGATCGACAGGCAGGAAAATGATGTTTGCACCCACTTTAAAATAAAAAGTGTATACTACATTAAGACCTCAAGTCATCCTAGAAAACACTCCATTTCTTTAATGACCAAGCTGCTAGTTTTTCAGAGGTGAAGGCATGAGATTCTTCTACAGTTTTGGAGAGATACTGTTTGCAATGTGGTCAATGGCTATTTTTGTGTATAATTTCAACACTAGGGTACAGATACAATGCAGATCTCCAACGCACTAAAAAACTATTTAACAAGAGTACTAGAAATCCAAAGAACTTCCATAACTTCAAGAAAAATATTGATTTCAATGAATGGGGAAAAAAATAACCCTGTAAAGGCCCAGGAGAGAGAAACTGTAACCAAATACGCAAACTATCAGATATAAGCACATCACCTAGATGAAAGGAAATTGTTTTTGATAATATTTTAAAACTTGTTTTAGACACCCTTTACCTGGTATTTGACACTTAAACCATTGCACCCATGAAATGTAGCTCCAGGAAATGATGAGATGATGAATGAATCAATCAATGAGAACTTTTCTTTGGCCAACCACCATTCAGAGAATATTTTCAAGGGGATACCACCTATTCATAAAACCAAAAATAACAAAGGAAAAAATAAACCAATTAGAAGTTTCAAAAAGTCAAACTAAGGTACCACTGATTCACAAGGTAACACCAAGCATATTATAAAACTGCAAATAATGAAGAAATTATTAAAAGCTTAGTAATTTCAAGAGATAAAATCACATCGTAGGAAGAAGGCCTCCAGCATATACAAGTTGCTTAACTGTTAAACAAGCAGAAATTCTGAAGATCTGAAGCAATAATGAGGATAACTGATTCAGAGTCAAATCAAATAGGAGCCATTGTAAAACTACTAAACAAACATTGCAGAAGAATATGGATGAAATGAATAGAAACATTTTGAAAGATGTGTAATCAAAAGCCTAATAGATCCTCATTTTCTGGTGCAATTTCATTTTCAAGGTACCACCAATTTTATCTCTTTGATGTCAGCACACTTCTAACATCGGTTCATGATATCAAATCATGAAAGCAGTTTCAGGCAAGGTTTTATATCTTGACGGGATGGGGGGCATCCCGACCGTCCTATTCCGTTCCTGTGAGAAAATAGGATCGGGATGGGCTCGGGACTCTGCAACCCATCCTTGCAGCGAGAGAAGAAGAAAGAGGAAAGAAGGGAAGATGAAGAAAAGGGAAAAATAAAAAAAAAGAAAGGAAGAGAGAAGAAAAAGAAAGAAAAAGGAAAGGAAAGAAAGAAAAGTAGAGAAAAAGAAAAAAAAGAAGATCAAAAAAAGATAAAAAAGAAAGAAAGAAAAAAAGAAGGGGAGAAAGACGGAGGATATCCATTGAGATGCATGATCGGGACTACTACCAGGACGGAATAGAACAGTGAGGCATCCCATTCCATAAAAAAACCAAAACACCTTCGTCCCATGGGATTTAAAACCCTGATTTCAGGAGCTCAAAAATCAAAAATTTCTGTCAAAAACCACATATCTGCTATATTGTAGTTGATTGACATCAAACTTTATGTTTCCTTTGGTAAAGTTCGACCAACAAGCCAACCATCCTTATCAGTTTTGCTGAATTAAAAATCAACGATCATCAATATTCAAAATATTTAGATGGTTCTCATTCTCTATGTTATCTTTGTCAATTGTTATGTTCATGTAATTATCAATGTTCGAATTTATTGCAATCTAGAGCATCAATTTGTCCCCAAATCTCCTAGGATCCAAATAACAATCCTCCACATTAAGAATCAAGGATCCTGAATTTTTTCACCTTTTCAAACATGCATCCAATTTATGCTCTACTAGTCTACTCATATAATACCAACAACACCTCTCTATTGCATTTGCAAATCTGTTTGGCTCTTTGATGTTCATCTTAGTTTTAAGAAGCACACCATGCAGCATTTATAAACAGTTGCTTCCTACTTTCTTCTCTTCCATTTCCTCACCATCATTGATTTGAACATAGAAATTTATTATAAGCATTAGCTTCTAAACATATTATGGAAAGCAGAAACATCATCCAAGATATCTATGTTATACATTGATCCAAGTTCAAACAAGCAAGCAAGCTTTTTATGATTGCCACCTCCCCCCCTCTCCCTTCAAAAAAAAAAAAAGATAAAAAACCCACAAAAAGGTTTCTTCCAAGAAAATTCCTTCACCGAAGGATTCAAACACAAAGAAAGACACTTTTCTTGAAATAAAATAATAAATTTTCCTGAAAACCATCTTTATTTCTTTTCAACATGCTATATAAGATATGGTACACAGCTTTTGTCATTAACAATATGCCCAAGTTGTCTTCCATACCCTTTTCATCTTAACTAGCTTTTCTTGGGGCATATTGTGCTCAAAGGCCACATGGTTTCACATATTCCAACTAAACATCCCAACAATTGGCTTGCTTAGTCAGAAATATCACCCAACTCAATTGTAATTACTGAACAGATATACAGTTCGAGAAGTACTCATTTCCCCAACTCATAGTTGAAGTTGATAGATGGAATTGCAGATACAGGTCTTATGCAAACCACAATATAACTTGAGTTTCTTTTGGCTTTTACATCCCTATTGTTGTTATTTATTCATCCTATCTACTATCTCTTCTTTCCTATCTTTAATTCTTGTCATTACCTTCATGTTTTTAATATGAGATGCATTTTTGAAAGTGTTGAAGCAATTTTTGCGTGAATTAACAACTTCCTACTTCTGAAGAGGGTCACATAGCGCTACTGATATGAATTTTCAGTATAATCACATTTTATAAATGTAAAACCAAATACATCTAATTGAGACTGAGGTTAAGAAGAAGATACAAGAATGATACATGCGCGTAACTTAGTTTGTAAGGAACAGCTGCATAACAGTGGGTTATGCAATGGGGCCAAAATCTAAAAGAAATTCAGTAGAACTGTAAAATTGTGCTTGTGAATGCCAAACAGCAAGTAAATAGCTGAAGAATGGCATTGGTAACGCATTGTATTGATGAGTAGTAGTTTTGCTAGGGTACTATTTTCAGTAGAAGCACTCATTCTTAATGTTTGGTTTGATGTTTGCCAAAATTTCTTAGAATTCCATAAAAATAAAGATAATGATTCATTTTGGCAAATTTTTTTTTTTTAAAATCTTGTATAAACAAAAATTGAACAATAACCATGATTGCCAAAAAATTATCAGAATAAGCTCTTCTAATGGCAATGAGAATGATAAAAACAATTCAACCTATAGGAGCAACTCAGACATAGATAAAAGCATGCAATACCATCTCGAGTTAACTGCTCTGATAACTGTTCACCAAATACGCCATCAGTGATAGGTGTGGAAGATACAATTTTCCAGATGGATTCTTCATTTCCAAGCATGCGTGCAATTAAAATTATCATTTCCCGTGTCAAACTGATTTCCGACACACAGTCTGTTTGCTTTGTTTCAGTACCCCCAATGCAAATTTCAAGGTCACTTAGTATGCTTTTTGTATGATTCGGGAAGTCAAAGAGAGATTCTTGTATTCTTTTAGATAGATTATCCAGCTCAATGGAGCTAACCTCGGTGGGCTTTACCTGAAAACAAGGGCAATCAATGATAAGCAGCATGACATATCAAATGATATGATGATGTGAAATACCTCTAGCTCAAGATGATTTCCGAATCGGGTTTTCAGATGCTGTGGGCTCCCAATGCATCTAAGGCTGCCACCAACCTTTAAGGAGAAGGGAAAAAAGACTTAGTCCTATCTATATAGTCCTCAAATCATATAACCAACCTAAAATATATATTTTAAAGTAGTACCATAATGCCAATCCGTGTGCAGAGGGCCTGAGCTTCATTCATGCTGTGTGTGGTAAGGATAACAGCTGTCTTTCCAAGTCTAGTTGATAAGCGAGATATGACATCCCACATAAACCGTTTAGCAAGAGGATCCATACCTGTAACGTATAATTAAAACTCAAAAAGGATACTTCTAGGACTTAGTTGCAAGAATTATTGAACTTGCTGATAGTTTAATATTTTTAGCAGAGTAGCATAATTAATTATATTATATAACACCATATTTGCTATAGTGAAATAGTAACCTATTTTACTGTTAGAGATCTTTCAGTTTACCTGTAGAAGGCTCATCAAGAATCACTATAGGAGGATTGCCAATCATAGCAATAGCAACAGACAGCTTGCGCTTGTTACCCCCACTTAAAGAATATGATGGCTTATCTGCATGCTTCCATAAATCAAACTCCATCAACTTCTCATTGACGACCTACCAGCATTGCCAGTTGTAGGGATTGGTTAGATGAATTAACTAGCAGTCTCATGCAAAATGCAAACAAGAATGAAAATAGAATAAAAAATCTATAATGTACGGCATAGTCAACAAACTATGAGATGATCTCCATACATCATTTATGCTAATCTCAGGAACACCCTTTATTCTTGCATAAAGCTCAAGATGCTCACGGGCTGTCAGAAATTCTAGAAGTGCATCAAATTGTGGGCAGTAACCAATCTGTACAAGAAAAAGGAAAAAAGTGATCATCAAACTATTTTTTAGATGAAGAGGAATAGTGGCTCAAGGATATTACAAGCCGACGAGCAGCCTTGGGATGCAATCGTATGTCATTGCCAAAAATATATGCAGTTCCACCTGTTGGACACTCTTCCCCTGAATGACAATATGGGAATGACATTAGAAATGGATAACCTGGCTATTGCATGCACATAAGCACAAGCACAGTAGACGTTGATCACAACCAAAGAGTAAGTGGCTGGTGGTTTTTAAAATTTAAAAACCATCGTTTCTTTGATTTTATATCTATTTCTATTTTATGCATCTCTAAGTGTACATATGCAAATATGGGTAAGATGGTTTCAATACTAAAGTTCAAGGTTCCAACTACTTTTCAGCCAGCAGAGCGACCAACTTCATGAAACAGAGTGCTAAATAGGCTGTTACATGAGCTTCAATGAAAAAATGGCAGCCCAATGCATGAGACTTCCACCATTCTGGGATTTCAGGAGGGTCAGATGCATGCAACCTTAACCTTGCATGCAAGAGGCTGTTTCCAGGTTGTTTCAAATCCTGGAGGTCAGGGTGGAGCAGCCGTACTGTTCAGCCATGGCTCACCTTTTGTTACATGAGCTTGGATGAGAATGATCTAATTATGATGTGGCAGAAAGGAGTTATTTGGGGGAAATAGGAGGATCAAGATTTCAAAATTGTAAATCTAACTTCAACAAAACATGATATATATAGACAATTTTTAATTCCATGTAAAAAACACATTACAGTGAAAGTAGATGAAGTAATGAAGCCAAGGTTTTAAATCCCACGAGGCCATCCCGATTTGCCTATAGAATGAGACACGCTACCGTCCTACCCCGTCCCAATACTTAGGACAGGGGATGTCCCAAGATGTCCCGATTGAGATATTGAGACATTAGCGGGATGGCCCTGTCCCGACACATGGGATAGTACCATGTCTCGGTGTCCCACAGGATGTCCCATCGAGACCTAAATCCTTGAATGAAGCAATTCACTTAAGCTAGTCATGGTGCTAGAATGAAGAAATTATTCAACATTTCAACTACTTTGAAACTCGCTGATGTATGTCTTTGAGGGTTTGATAATTAGATGAGAACATATGAGTGCTAATTGGATTACCAGAAATCTAGAGAGCATGGATCAAGGTTCACCGTCTCGGTCCTAACCCTATATCAATACCATCTTATTACAACATCGGTATGCTAGGAATGAGGGCCAGTTCGACATATCGAGCGCTGGTATGCCAATTCGGTACCAATATAGTATGGTACAATCAATATGCACCAGTACTACCAGTACGGCAAACCTTGGCACAAAGTGATCTATTAGTTGTAAGAATTAGATTATGCAAGATGCAACTACTGATAGAATTTATGAGAAGAATTAAAATATATGTCATTTCAGAAGGGTTTCCTTGGAATCTAACAGTATATAGCATTCACAATGTTGACTCAAAACAAAGAGGAAAGGTCTAATTGTTGAGTAAAGCCACTAATTTGTTTCAAGTGCCAGTACAAAGTGCAACTGAACCCACTGCAATTGATCCAAGAGGATCATCGGACACACTATGGACCAATTTGGCCACTTCGGATAGGTCTAGATAGGGTTTGAAAGCAAGATCCACCATAATTTTGCCGTACTACATTTGATTATGATAACCTTTTTTTGTGTGTATACATTTGTACATGTTTGTAAATTGGGCAATTTTTCAAGAAATAAGGGTGTCTAGAGGGTTTATCACACCTTGCTATGTGGGAGGTATGGCCTCGAAACAAGCCGACCAAAGTACTTTCTTTTCATGTACAAACATACTTTCCAATTGGGAAGAATTAGGCAATGCATCAGCAGGCACCGTTGATATAGAAGTTGAGAACCAACTCCAAGATTTTCATCTTATCGAGGATTTCTTACTACTCACCAAGGTTCACGATCTCGGTATTGGACCCCATACTGGTACCATCCTATTACAGTATCAGTACTTAATACAATACAGTAAGATCCAATGTATCAAATCTTAGTATGGTACAATACATCATACCATTCAATATCATATATCGTACTGGTACGGTATAGTATGCCAGATATGGTATGGTACCACCAGGTATGGCAAACCTTAGTACTCACTGTTTTAGGAAATTTCTAACATCTTATAACTAGGAGAGGAATCCAATATGGAATTGGGGACTCAAGCCTTGCTAGTGTAAATACAAGATTACAGTTAGTTGCAAAATCAATTAATGAAAGCAAAAAATGGCTCAAAACCCTACTTTTGCCACAAAATTTTTAGTATTACCTTTCGTGAGAGGTTCGAGTTGAGCGGATTGAAGCAATTTCTTCCTTCTCTATCTATTTGAATCAGCAATGAAAAGCAAATTTGTAGAACTAAGCCAAACTAACTGCTCCAAAAGCTAAGATGTTTCGTTTGTCCTATATAGCTAACCAAGCTGAGTTTTTAGTGACAAGATGAATTCTTGTGGAAGAGCAAGTGAAGAAAAGGGATGGAGGACCATGACTAGAGCTCTAGCTTTATGAAACTAAAGAATGGCATGTGGAATGCACATGCTTTTCCAAAAGAAAAAGAAAAGAAAAGGCAAAAAATAATAAATGTTAGAGGAGCACTTTGAACCCTTGACTTTATGGTTGATAACAATATGCTCTAATTGTGCTACCGCTGGATGTGAGATCTAGGAATGGGCTAAGAAATGAATGGTGGGCAATGTGCCAAAGCATATTTTAGGAACTGAAAATTGGAAGTGCATGAATAGAAGCCTTGCAAACAGAAGCACGAGCAGGAAAAGTGACCTGGAAGACTAAAAGCAACAGAAGTGCATGCGCGCGCGCGCGCACAAAAAAAAAAAAGGCCGAAAACATGAAATGTATTCCTACTTCACGGAAGACAAGCTTGCGTGACTGACATTACTAAGATTGATATCCTCAACAACTCCAACTAGCAGCCTTCATTCATATGCAAGTAACAGGTGCAATTTGCAAATAAGAGAACATAAGGAAACTGCTTGGCCAGCTATAATTCTTTACTGAATTGTCAATCATCATCATATTATATATATGAGAATGATATAACAGCAGTTGAGCGGATATTTATCTTATACTATAATACAGTGACAATTTTCAGAATTGTGACATGTTATTCTAAGAGAGCAAAACCCATAAACTAAACCAACTCCATCTACCTGGGGTCAGCATTAGATATCAAAGTATGTTGTAACATGTTCTAAGTATGTTTCCACAATTGACTCACAACCTTGTATTCATCCTCTATAAGTTGATGCTGTACCCAACTTTGGCTACTTTTTACTTCAGACACTACCAGACACAACAAGGCTTTCCAAGCAAATGCTTGCTTCAATCCCTCACTCATTGATGGAAATCTAGCAGTTTTTCAACTTAGCTTAGATCTGAGTTGTTGCTAGATTTGTAAAAATAAATTTTGCAAGAAAAGAGGGTAATGGCATGAGAATTATCTATGAAGGGAAAAATAGTTGCAACTAAGAAAGTTTGTCAGTTTATCTAAGAACAGTTCCAATACTAAGAACATACCAGTTAACATTGACAAAGTTGTAGTCTTCCCTGCACCATTTGTTCCTAGAAAGCCAAAACATTCTCCTTCCGGAACAGAGAAAGTTAATGAATGAACTGCAGCCTTTGCAGCATGATTTCTTCTGGCAGGATAGACCTGATAATTCAGCAATAAGGCATAGCAAATTTATTAGTATGTTTGAACGGAACCCCATGTTAATGAAGAAAAGGTGAAGCTCATTCCCTGATTATATGTGAAAAATACATGCTAATAGAAACTATATTGCTGCCATCTCCAAGGAAACTGTAAAATTCACGGTACAAATAAGAAAACCAAACAAATAAATTAGCACCTTCCGCAGATTTTGCAAGTAGATTATTGCATTATCAACACAACCACTGAGTATTCTATATCTTTCTGCTTTAACATCAATATCTTCTTCAGATATAGCAGCATCATCAAACGATCCCAAAAGAGGCTGGGTATAGCTTTTGGTTTTGCCATGCTGGAGAGAGATAAAGTTATGCCACCACTCTGTAATTGTAGCCAACTTTAGTTTTTGATGAGGAACCAGTTCAAGCCCAATAGTCAAGAGGAAGTAAATGATGCTCTGTTGCAATCAAAGAAAATGAAAATCACTATAACATTCTTACAATGCTGGGAAGGCAATAAAAACTACTATTATTTTTTACTTAGTACTAGGGCATGTCATTGAATTACGAAGAGACACTGGAGGGGTTGTAATTGTTGCAGAATTTAAGATATTTATTTTATACTACAGCCAGGTCATATGTAATTTACTTACTATACAAGCGTAAGTAAAAGTTTCTCAAATGCTTAAAGAAATGGTAATCTAAAGAAAGTGACAACACAAAAGTATCAAAGAGTTTTCTACAATATATTGGTGGCATCAATGTTGAACATGGTATGCTATTATACCCTCATATTTTGAGTAGTCATATAGCTGTATACATTGCATCATAGCAGCATATATTCATATGTATCGGCTCACCTGTTAGGCCAACAAGTTACAAACCCATACTCCAGCTAACTACGAATAAGTCTGAGTGCCTTCTATTTTTGATATCAATTTGATTAAAGAATGACCCAAATGATGGGACAATCACAAATTTCTTCGATAAGGATCCTTGTAGATGCAAATAATGAGTTTTCCCTTTTCAAAAAATAAATTCAGATATAAAACTGATAAAATCGCCTTGGTATTTCCAATTTAAAATGTCAACATAAAGGAGCGGACAGCAGAGGATTAAGTCCGCATTGAAGAAAGCAGTAATTGGGAAAAGACTGCAGAGAGAAAAGATATAGCCCTTACCAAGAGTTGATGGCACAGACAAATTATTTAATTTGACCCATGAATGTCTGGTGAGGCTTGTTGGTTATAGTATGGTTATAACTGAGTTTATGGATGAACTAGAAAATCCATTAACTTAACCTTGGTTTGGTTGTGTAATGTTCCTGCTACTTGTTTCTGCTATAGATGCAGTTTTAGGGAAAAGTTATTGTTATAACAAAAAGCAACTACCGTAGTAACTAAAAATGGAATTGAAAGCCATTACTTTTTTATTACACTGACAGGATACAAGAGCCTTCAAATTCTGAATTATACTCTACCTTGGTGAGTTACATGCACAAGTAAAACATGCATATAATTTGTTACATCCTCAAGATTGTATGCCTTTAATACTCTGTAGTAGTGTTTTTAGGTGTTCATCTAAAATAATGTATACTAGAATGGTGTCTTGAATGTTTTTCACTTCTAAATATCTACTCACATGCAAATCTAAATGATTAGTAAACACATTTATATGAAAAACATATGTTTTAAAACTTTTGTTAGTGTGTCAATTTTTGAAATAAATCATTAAGTAGCAGTCCATGCGAGAAGAAGATAACTTTACCAAGTGTGTCTATCCATAATTTGGTGAATCTATCAAGGAAATTGTATTGGAAAATATTTTTTTACGTGATTGATATCAGCAAAATAAGTGCTTCTTCAAACCTTGTTAAGGCACGTTTAAAGAAAGATGCTGTTGGAAAATGCTAGATGACGAGTACCATGATTTCTAAACCCTTATCAGTACATCATAATTCATACTTACCTACTTGGTTTTGTAGACATTACCTGATAGCCCACCCATCTGTTCTAGCTATCTGAGAAATCAGGTTTTATCCTAATTCTTTAAGTTCTTACTGTATCATTAACATGCTTTTAAGGTACTTGGCTAGAAACATTTAACAAGAGTCTCATCGCAACTGTTGTACTAAATAAATTTTGAAGAAGCTGAACTTGTACGCTTATTGCTTAGCATGTTTATTTGAGGTTCTAGATTGTTTCCAGGCGCTCTTGTAAGGGGCTAAATTAGTCCAACACAACAACTATAATTGCTGGCGACCATGAGGGGTAATATAAATCTTTTCTCACTAGAAGTTTTTAACTAGCTTATTATAGTGAAAGGGATAATTATACAAACTAGTATCATCAAACTCCCTCTTCTCCTTTATCTTTTTCATCTCTCTTCGTTCTTTTCTGTTCTTCTGTCTTTCATTATCCTTCTACAGTTCTACTATATCTGCAGCATCTCTTTGAGGTAATATTTTTGAGGAGAACAGGCGGCTGTATGATGTCCATATTTGAATTTTCCTATATCCAAGAACTTGGATCCAAACAATATTATACAAGTGGTAGCATTCTTACTTAAAATAATATTAAATCCAATCCCAAATCTGAATAAATCTCTAAGAGCATATTTTTGAAGCCTTATCTGATAAGGATAACCCAAATATCAATCTCGTCTGCTACATTATGAAACTTTAGCCTGCATGTTCTAAGCATCATTCCTCACTACTCTCTAGCAGCCGCATCCACCATTGTGTGAGTTGACCAAGCTTGTCAAATTGCCTAGGCAAGGCCAAGCGGCTGACCGCTTGTATGGCCTAGGCACTTAGCCTCCGAGGGAGGAAAACTCTCTAAACTTCTATTTATATATACTTTTAATTATATGAATAAATAAGCATGTACATATATTCTATATATACTCTTTTTTCACTAGACATGGAATTATGAACCTATATTTTACACTTAAAATGTCCAAAGATCAAAATCCACAAGGACAGAAGTAACAACATTATATCTGTCTTAAAGTCTCGGCAGATAAGAGGTGTGCCAACCGTTCCGTCTCATTCCTGTGAGAAAAGAGGTCCAAGACGGGGTCGAGACTCCAAAACTCATCCATGAAGGGAGAGAATAAGAAAGAGGAAAAGCAAGAAAAGATGGATAGATGAAGAAAAGAAAAAGATGAAAGGGAAAAAAAGAAAAAAAAGGAAAAAAAGAAAGGGAGAAGAAAAGAAAGAAATGAAGGAAACAAGGAAGAAAGGGAAAAAAAAAAAAGAAGGAAAAGGAAAAACGAAATAATGGAGATAAAAAAAGAAAGAAAAATGAAAAAACAAAAAGTAGAGGAAAGATAAAGGAAGAAAAGAAGTAAAAAAAATAAATAAATAAAGAAGAAAAAGGGAAGAGATAGAGGATATTTACTGAGATGCATGACCGAGACCACCACCAAGATAGAGCAAGACAATGGGACATCTCATTCCATGAAGAAATCGGGACACCTTCATCCCATGAGATTTAATACCTTGATTGTATCCAATGCATCATCCAACAAACTGTAGAACAAATTTTGATAGCCAGCATCTAACAAGAAGCAAAAGGAGGCAAGTAGACTCGAGGCTAGTAAGCAAAACAAAAGGAATAATTTAGGAGTAAATTAGAAGAATGGTCAGATGAAGAAGAGGTGTGCTGGTCGCTATACCTACCACTACCATTCGTCATTGTCAGCTAGCTTGTTGATAGCCACTAATCAGCCCACTGGTGATACAAGGTTGATGGTAGCATTCGCTCTCCTCTCACATGTCCCATATGGGGCTTAAATGGAGAAAGAAAATGAAAAAAGGAACCCTCTAAGAGGTAAAATTGAAGAGAGCTTGGCCAAACTAAGCACCTAGGTGGCCACCTAGTAAAATTGAAGAGAGCTTGGCCAAACTAAGCGCCTAGGTGGCCACCTAGGCACCTAGGTGGCCACTTTTAACAAAGACACACTCTCACTCCTCCCTTCCCTCCCTCTTGTCAATATGCATGTATATGTGCACATCTAGGACTATATTGACTTTCCAAGGATAATGGCTATTTTGCAAACAAAAACTTTGAATGGGAGATGAATCCCCAAGAAAAGGGAATTTTTAATCAAGCAACAAGATAAGTGAGAAATGTGCAAGCGGTCAATAAAAAGACCCTCCAACAATGTTTAATAAGAGATCAAAAATTTTGAGACATTGTAAATTGCAACTCTATGCCGTCAAGAATAAGGTTTTAAGTACCTGATAAGATTATGCCAACAGTTCCAGTAGAGAGTTACTCGTTCTTGAATACTTAAGCAATAGAAAAAGCTTCTGATGTAAAGTCTCAAACAATAATCTAAATCAAGATTTGCCATCTCAGTACTGAACCTCATATAATAACATGCTCATACAATATCAGTATGTGCTCGATATGGGGGGTTGGTTTGGCATATTGAGACTTGATACACTCCATAATAAGTCTCAATCCATACCTGTATGGTTCATCATACTTCATATAGGGCTATATGCACCAGTATGGCAAACTAGGATCTAAACTGCTTCACAAAGACTGTCGAACCGATCTAAACTAGGTGATTCGACCCATACTAAACCAAAGTGACACCCAACATTTGCCGAACTATCCTGAATCGGGTGGTTTAGGACGTTCAAGCCGTACTGGCAGCAAATCGAGACAGTTTAGCCAAGCAAATTGGAACACCAGACGAGGGAGAGGGAAAGAGAGGAAGAGAGAAAGGAGGGAGAAGGAATGAGGGGACGACGCCGTCGGAGGGCCAGCGGTGGCCCGCCAAGAGCCGCGGAGGCCTCCGCGGCTCGATGTTGCCTAATAGGACGTTTAATCGAAAAAGACAGAGAGGGAGAGCGATGGTACTAAAGAGAGGTGCAGCCGGCGGAGAGGCTGTCGGAGGGCATCGAATGGCTATGATGGCCATCGGGCGACAGAAAATACACGAGCAGAGCCGTGACCGTAAAACAGGAGCGACCATCCCTGTTCTGTTCATCGCGTTCTTTTAAAAATGACGATGAATAGTGAAGCCGGTAATGGATTTATCGGCTTCACTATTTTAAATTATTTTAAAAAAAATTGGAGAAACAATGAAACCGGCAATGGGTGTGCCGATTTCACTTAATTGAAGCAGGCAAATCCATTGCCGACTTCACTATAGTCAAAATTTTTTAAAAAAATTCTATGAAATAGAGATGATCACCTCTATTTCACATCCATAGTGCCGCAGGCTGTGATTGCACCGTCCGACGGCCAGGCAACCAGTCGGAGGCCCTCCGACAGCCTCTCCGCCGGCTTCTCCCTCTTTTTTTTCCACCCCCCTCTCTCCCTCTCTCAGTTGAAATTTGGCAGAGGAAGCGAAGGCTTTGGCAGCCCTCCAAGCGCACCCACGGCCAGCCTGTGGCCACCACTAACGTCTCTTCCAGCCACCATCTCCCTCCCTCCCCCTCCCCTTCCCCTCTCTCTTTTCCTCCTCTCTGGTTCCCTTCTCTTCTGTGTCGGTTCGCACTGATCCGGTCCAATACAAATCCGTACTGACTCGTACCGCCGACCAACTGGCATGGATCCCGATTATGGTTCTGCAAACCTTGGTGACACCAAATTGAGGTGCTTCATCATGCAAATCATTCAGATTATAAACCCTCCCCCTTGATGGGTTCTCTTCCTCGCTCACGTTCTCACACTCTCCTCTCTCCAATGTGACCTGGCACTCTTGGAGTTCTGGCTATTGCCACTGACGAGGTAAGCCATCCTTCTCTCTCACTCTGCTTCCCTCTCCTCCCTTTCCCCACTCTCAAGAATCCCTCCTTCCTCCCCTCTCTTCTTGCCTCTCCTTCTCCCTCTCCTCCTCTCCATAAGCCACCCCTCTCCCCCCTCCCTCCCTCGCCTGCTCCCTCTCCCCCCTCTCTGCAGTCCCCTCTCTCTCCGTCTGTCCCTCCCTCCTCTCTCTTCCTCTCCTCCCTCTCCCTAGTTCAATATGCCTTGGATCAATACAATATGCACAGGTACCAAATCAAACCGATCATCAACCAATATGACCCTCAGTGTTGGTTCGATAAACCTTGCCACTTCAAGAGGTTATATTTATCATTTTACGCATACTTTTCTTGCAGCTTTTTGTATTTTTTTTCTTTTGTACTGTACCAATAGTGTTCTAAAATTTCTATCATCATTTTTAAGTTTTATCAGCTTCTTCAAGTGTTTTATTGCCAAATCTTTCTTCTTAAGGCCTATTTGGCTAGATCCAGCAGAATAGGCTGGAATTGGACTACCGCATGCAATGAAGAAGTAGGAGAAGAGGAATAGCAGCTGTTTTGGGAGGGGGGTCACATGGCTCGATCCTCGTAGATTAAAAAAAGGAACCCTCGAGGACATTTTGTTTCTTAAACTATAGGGACTGGACCTTGTGATCTTGCATTTTCGCTTGGAATCACTCTCTTATGACCTAGGTTCACTAAACTGGTTCGGAAGGGCACACCAGCCGACAACTAATTCAGCATGGTACCGATAGAGGGAGAAGGTGTGGGAGAATGAAATGCAAAGGAGGACAGGGAGAAGGAGAGGGAGACAAAGAGGGAGGGAGAATGAGACGGAGAGGGGGGGCGATGCTAGAGAGAGGGGATGCTAAAGCAACTCCACCTAGTGCCCCTTTAGAGGCGGTCAAGAAAGGGACCTACCTTCTCTTCTAGCTTTGAGCAAGTTCAAGAGAGGCCGAGAAGACGTCTTCAAATGGAACCTAGCTTTCCATCTTCTCCACCTTCAAGAGAGCCTAAGAGAGGCATTAGGGAGGGCTAATGAGGGCAATCAAGAGCTTATACAAGCTAATCCGACCTGATGGGCCAGCGTCAGTTCAGTTCGATACGGGCCGAACCACCCAATTTGGGTCAATTTGACAAACCATGCCCATAACTCACCTACTTGCTCCCTACTTTCCCATTCTCTCTAGCAAATCTTGCCAGATCTGACTGGAAGTTACCAAACAGGCCCTTAAAGTGAAGAATTTTCTGGTTTGTTAAATTTCAAGCGGCAAGAAATAGAAATTGTACCAAAGTTTGCCATACCGTGCCGAATCGGCCGGTACACCCCATCTTGTACCGGACCGGCGGGGAACCAGCACGATTCGGCCGGTAAAATCGGTACACCGGCGGTATCGAAGAAAAAAGAACAGAAAATGAGAAAGAGAGAGAGGGGAGAGGAGGGAGGAAGGTGGGAGCCGCCGGTGGCCGACTGCGGCCGTCGGAGGGCTTTCGAGCCCCATATCGCCCGATAGGGCTTTCAAGAGAGCAAAAAAGAGAGAGAGAGCACTCAAAGGGAGGGCAGGGAACCTACCGGACGGACGGTGCCTCAATTGCGAGGCTCCCGATGGCCGGCGAGCCGACGCCGACGACCTGAGGGCGATCGAGCGGGCGAAACCCCCTCCGCGGCTCCGCCCCCTTCTTTTTCAAAACAGACGATGTCTGTTTCGATTTTTTCTTTTTTTTTGTTTTAAACTTATGAAGTCGGCAACCCAGTTGCCGACTTAAGAATTTTTTTAAAAAAAAATAAAAATCATGAAGCCGGCAAATCATTTGCCGACTTCACTTAAAATCATGTTTTTTAAAAAAATTTGCGAAACAGGGACGATGCCCCTGTTTCATGCCTGCGGCGCCGCACGCGTGGACTGCACCCTCCGACGGCCACGGCGGCTAGTCGGAGGCCGTCCGGTGGTCCCACCGGCTCCTCCTCCCTCTTTTTTTCTTCCTCTCTCTCCCTCTATTTTTCTCTATTTCTCTCTTTTTTTCTTCCAATTCGGATCGTCGGTTCGGTACGGTATGAAACCATACCGAACCGTACCGTCAGCTGGTCGAAACGACTGACAGTATCGGTTCAACATACCTTGGAATGTACTAATTAAAATCATTTAGCATGCATGAACCAAAACTGGTTTCAAAAAATATTAAAGCCCCACAATTCTTATGGCCATGTTTTGTCTCTGTGTTTCTTGTCCACTTTTCTAGGACTAGACTAACCAATTATATAAACCCAACTTGTTTATAGTTCTAGTTGAACCATTCTTTGTATATTAATGCCACACACCATAGAAAAGCTTGTAACAGTTCAACAGACTTGTTCTTTATTTGACCTAATGTGAGTTGCACAGATCAAGGTTTTATGTCCCGTGGGGATGGGGGGCATCCCGGCCATCCCATCCCGTTAGAGTGAGAAAACAAGACCGAGGACAAGATCAAGACTCCGTAACCCATCCACATGGGGAGGGAAAAAGAAAGAGGAAAAAAAGAAAGGAAAGAAAGATGAAGAAAAGAAAAAAAGTGAAAGGAAAGAAGAAGCAAAATGAAAGAAAGAAAGGAGAAGAAAAAGAAAAGAAGGAAAGAAAGAAGAATAGAAAGAGAAAGAAGAAAAAAGAAAAAAGAAAAAAGAAAAAAAAGAAAGGGATAAGAAAAATACGAAAAAGAAAAGGAAAGAAAGAAAAGTAGACGAAAAAAGAAAAGAAGGAAAGAAAGAAAAGAAGAAGGGGAGAGAGACAGAGGATGTCTACTGAGTCGGATGATCAGGACTGCCGTCGGAATAAGACAAGACAGGACAGTAGGGCATCCCATTCTATAGAGAAACCGAGACACCTCCGTCCCATAGGATTTAAAACTTTGGTACAAATATTGAAATCTTTCCGAGATACATATCACACTAGTGACGGCTCATCACATCCACATATGTGCCTTTTTGGTTGGTCGGCTGTCTATCACTTTCTCAAACTTTTCATCTTACAAGCACATAATCAAAGACAAGGAGATGGATCTGATCTTCCAACATTAATATCAGAGCTAGAAGTGAGATATTTATTGTGAAAATCCTTAAAATCCAAAACCTAATGCTTGCAAAATTCCATTTGCAGCATGCATGATGGTCAAAAACTTTTGGAATAGCAAAGCATCTCAGAGCATTTCAGCAGGCAGATCATCTTTGATCAGTCCAAACTTGTTTGGCAGGAAAACATTAAAGAAAATACACCATGAAGTCATCGATCTCCATGGGCACCCAAGGCAGGTCCACTCAATTCATTTTTCATGCATTTATGATGAGAAATGGATAAGAGAATCACTGAGAAAAGCCCAAATAATAGCATTGCCACACTCTAATATTAGGATCAAACAAATGCAGCTTAGTTTCTAAATTTTGCTAGAGTCAGATTAAAAAGAAAAAATTGCTCTCTGATCAGTTGAAAAGTGAGTGGATATCTGATCCTAATACCATTATCACTGATTTCAACATATATTAAAACCAATACACATGAAAAATAAGAGACAAAAATTTAATAAAAGGGGAATGAGATAAAAAAGAAACCTCAAGAAGTAAATAGCAGATAGAGGCACCAGTGACATTCCAGTCAAGAATGTCACTTCCAGTTCCCTCTTTCATTCCTTGCCGTCGAAGAGCAAGTGAAGCAAGCCCATCCGCAAAGCAAAACCCTGGTGATAACCTGAAGAAATTCTGCAAAATATGCCTTAATGTCAGGGAGAAAAGGATTCAATTCTCAATAAAAATCATAAAAGCAGTAAACTGTTTGTTCTAAGCCTAGTTTGAAGGCAAGTTTCTGATGTTCTGTTTAAATATGACATATTGCTCAGGAAGGAACTCGACCATTTCATAGAAGTCGTAGTGCAGCTAACAACTCCATCTGCACCTCCATACACATATCCAATATGCTAGCTTATATATCAAGTACATTGTTCTTCCATTTTCATTTGATAGAAGTTGTAGTGCAGCTAACAACTCATCTGCACCCCCATACACATCCAATATACTAGCTTATGTAACAAGTACATTGTTCTTCCATTTTCATTTGTGTGACATTACAGATATGATGGATCAAAGTTTGAGAAACTTTGATGTATGCTTCTCAGCCTGACATGAAACTTCTAAATTAGTATTGAATTCCTGGCTAAGGAACTTTATAATGGAATCCTAGAAGACAGGTTAGCTCGCAGCTAACACCCATTCTATTAATTATACAGTTTAAGGCTTTAAGCTCATGCAACCAATGAATAACTCTCAAAATTCCTCTTATACTTGGGTGAATCTCAGTGAGAAACAAACAAGGTGCAATTAATACAAGAAGCCACATTCATCACCAAGGAAAAACTTAAAAAACCAACAGCCAAGTTAAATATAACATTAAACAAAAGAAGTTCTAGTTTTAACATTTTGAGTACTATTTGCCATGATTTTCGGACCTGGTGAATCTGTCACTTGCCACAAAGAATCCACTGATGATTGTGCATTGCATCTTATGAGTATGGATGTTAATAAAAAAAATGGTACTCTATGTTGTTCTGCATAACATACACATATTTTGGTAATTTTCTAGGACAAGAGTAATTACTCATGCACATATATCTGCATGATTACTTTTCAACAGGTTAAAGGAACAAGAGTCAAGAGGTGACTATGCTGAATGCCATTACCTAGTTGTTAAACAGAACAAGTCTGTTAAACGGGCAAGACTCTAGTTGAGATCTTAAAGCCCAGTCTGAGCCTAGCCCACCCTGGATTTTATACACTGTACATGTATTCCATACCCCAGCCAATAGATGACCATGGTTTAAACTAAACAAGTGGTCGGTTCAATTGAGGAATAAGGAAGCTAGTGTTGGCGTTTCCCGTCTCCACTTCTTCTAGGTCCAGAACACCCGAGTCTTCCTCTCTTCTCCTCTTCAAGAATCAAGATCGCCTCCTCCTCTTCTCCTCCAGTCATTGTCAGCAGCGATATTGCCTTCTTCGTAGCAGCACCTCCTCTTCTCATCATCTTCCTCTCCCATTGCAGTTGCAGCAAACTGCCCTCTTCACCATCGTCTTCCCCTCGCCTGCAGCACCACCTTCATTTTGTTTCTTCACCCACACCAAAGGTGAGATCCCTCTCCTGATTTTCTCGTTTTGATACTAATTTCACATCATGAGGGTTCTTCTTTAAGAAGTCACTGCAATGGAACCTGAGGGTGTGATGGACCATGGCACAAAAAGAGCTTAGCCGAGACCCATACAACTTTATTTCCTTCACCTGTCCCATCTCCCAAGTCCTAATTGGTTCCTTCTCTTTCACCCACCAAAGCTTGGTCTCGTATCTCTTTATATACAGTCGGTATTCGTTGTTGATGCCAATTTTCTTGTTTGATAGTTACCGGTATTTGGGTCAACTTCTTGTGAACCAAGAAACTTGGGAAGACTGATATTGGTCAAATAACTTGAGAAGAAAGAAACACTAGTAATATTTTGGAAAGGATATAATATAAAATTTGTTTGTTTATATATCAGAATAAAAGGTTAGTTGGAAAAAGTTAGATCATGATCAATTTTATTCTGATCAAATCTTTCACCAGTTATAGCTGTTTGCCTCAACTACATTCGAACAGAAGTTGGAATTGGATAGTGGGCTTAAAATTAATTTTAATCTACATAGGAACTTGTGGCAAATTTCTGTAATAAGCAATAGTAGTATAGTTGTTAGTTTTCTTTTGAAGTTCTAGTACAACATCAATTTTTGTCAAAGAAGCAGCTGGGAACATTCTTAATTTTTGCCTGAAACTGCTGCTTGATTCTGTTGCCATTTTGCTGGCAACAGCTTGGAACTATATGATTTTCAGTAATGCGTATCTCATGCAACACCATGTTTTTGGTCTATTTGGTGGTCTGAAGTCTAGCACCAGAGCCATGATTATCTGCATCCCAATGTATCATTGCCTAGAATTCTACCAGCTTTTGGTAATCACATCGTAAAATCCTTTCTGCCTTTTACAATATAGATGATAGCCACTGCACTACATGGTACATATTTGATATCGCTTGAAACCATAAAGACATAAGCTCATGGGCTCTACCAATCCCTTCCAAATATTTGATCTTTGCATTTTTAAACTGGAAAAAGGACTAGCAAGCCCAAGGCTCAATCTGAAGCCCAAAACCCGAGTAGGTAGCAAGCTCAGGCCTGGGAAGCATGCCTGAAGGAGCTCAGTCCTGGGAAGTATAACTGAAGGCCAGGCCGGGCGCAGCCTGACTAAATTAAGTTATACCTTGGGCTAAGCCCAGCCTGAACCCAAGCATAGCCCATGAACAGCTCTAATGGGCATATTGGCCCCGCCCTGGCTAACTAAATTAAGTTATATCTGGGGCTAACCCTAGCCTGAACCCAGCACGGCCCATGAACAGGTCTAACAGGCATATTGATATAGTATTTAAGATTACATTTTAGCTGAAATCTTATGTTCGAATGGCATCTGTTTTCTTATCATTGAAAGGCTGCCATTCATAGTTTGTGATGTTGTTGTCATCTCCTTGGTAAATCAAATCAGCATTTTCTCACATAATACTGGTTTCTTAGTAATGCAAGAAAGGATACAAATATGCATAAAGCAAGAGCAAATTTTAAGAAGGTAAGATTGAATATGCACGAGACTAACTCCTCTAGGTCCATAGAATATAGAAGTGTAATTAACAAGCTCTGGAAAAGTAGTAATAAGAAAAGAAGCAAGGTAGTTAAAGATAGTGATGCAGCAAGAAATTGCTTAACTTCGTGAAAAATGGCTGAAATGTAAACAAACCTTAAATAAAGAGTTTGCCTCTTTTGTTGCCTCGACGAGTCCCATTAGAAATGAAATAACCATAAGAATGAGCCCACTGAAAAAGTGGACCAGTAAAACTACATTCTGCAATCAAAAGGCAAAAAGGAAACAGTAAAGCAAACATTCACAATGTCCAGGCATAAGAAGAGCTATAGAGTTGATATATACCTGAGCAATTGAATGGTCAGAAAAGAAAAAAGTGAGACAATAAGTTGATGCGGCAATTGCTGATCCATATTCCAGAAACATGACAATTGTTGGAACAAAGCAACCATTTCCAATAAACTGACTCAGATCTACAGATAGAGATATTTCATAAGTTCTGTGACAAATTATTGTTCAAAGCCAAATATAGAAATGATACCAAGAACTTACTGGAATGGAACTAATTTAACTTGATAACAACTCAGAACCATATTCTTGATTTTTTTTTTTTAAACTATGCATCAAATTATAACAAAATTAAGTGTGATAGTTATTCAATATTCACACAATTTCACTGCTCACCAAAGATAAAAAATAGTATAACTGCAAGTGAAGTGGGAAATAAGAAGCTGATGAAGTCCCATACATATGTTGATATCCAATATGACAATATAGAAACCTGAGTAGAGGTAAAGAAATGTAAAATTTTAAGAGAAATGAACACAGAAGCCACTATAGTTAAAATTTAAAAATATCATGATACCCCACTAATCAGCTGCTGGTGCTTTGCTTTGATTTCACGTTCCTACATTAATTAAAACAAGTCATTAGCCCATGTCCTCAACGAAGCAATAGAACTGCACAAAACTAACCAAGGATTACAACGCAAAGGATTTATTGCAACGACTAATCCAAACACAAATATATTTACTCCATTAGTATTTTCCAGTTTGCGAAAGCAAAATATATTAGACTTATTTCCCTTTGCAATTTAACCTCCAAGTTTAGCCCGCTTAATCGCTGATAAGTAATCTGAGCTTAATAGGAACCTTTGGAGCTGCATAATCCTCTAAAGCATTACGATGACCCAATTTATATTTTATGCAAATGATCATCGGCCATTACATCATCACGTTGGATACATGTTTAACTAAAGCAAATTATAAGAACACAAATACATAAGTATACACTTCATGAGATATATTACAGCCAACTTTAAATTCCTGATGGACCAAAACCTGAAAAGGTGCAGAGCAGATATTATTTGTGCATCTATGTGTGGCTTTGCATAAAAATTGACCAGCTGCGAGTTTGATTGGATGTGGGCATGCAATCGGGCCAAGCCTCAGCAAGCTTGGTTTGACCTTGAACCTTGAGATCAAGCCTGACTTATTTACCATTATATCGAGCTCTATTCGAACTTAATTTTGAACCAAGCCAATTTCGAGACTGATTGATCAGCTTGGCAATCCTAAATTGAGTTGAAATCAATTCAAGCTTGAACCAAGCTCGGTTCAATCTTGAATTATAACTTAATTCAAGGTTAATTTCATGCTAGATTCCACCTTGAATTAATATTTATTAATTCAAAGAATAAACAAAATACACTGGTTAAAGGCTTATCCAACAGTCCATTATCTATATAATGTGCAAGTATATTCAAGCCTTATTGAGCCAAACCTGATTGAGCTGGATCAATCTTTGGCTTGGCTCGAAATTAAATTCGAGCATGTTTCACAAGACAAGTTTGATTTGTTTAGCTCTCAATTAAGCTTGATTTGCACTTTTCTTGAGCTGAGCTCCAGCAGAGCTCGAGCTCCTCAGTTCATTTGACAACACTAATTTCATGAAACCGAGAGTATTTAGAGAAATAGATTAACAAAGTTTCAGCCTGAAGTATTCTCAGCAGCCACAGTGCCAAAATGACAAGCAAA
Source organism: Elaeis guineensis (assembly GCF_000442705.2). Lineage (NCBI taxonomy): Eukaryota > Viridiplantae > Streptophyta > Magnoliopsida > Arecales > Arecaceae > Elaeis > Elaeis guineensis. The sequence goes on along the minus strand of NC_025997.2, from coordinate 113,859,405 downwards.
ACCATACCTACTGTTCTTCCTAATGATAAAGACAATTTCAAGGAGGATGTAAATACCAAAACACTAATCAATACGATCACAAGCCAAACAAACATCTGCAAAAGGCCCCAAGCATAGTGCAGGAGCAGAATATGTTCCTTCAAGATAAAAAGATTGTCTACATAAAAAAAGGAGGAGAACAAAACAGCTCACTAATCAAATTGTATGGGCAATTTACAATATCAAGATACTGAATGGACAAGATTGCATATTTGTTGATGATAATTAAAAGCAGGAAAAATTACAGTTTCGTTCCCTCTACTTTGCGCTAGTAGCGCTCACACCCCCCTCAGGTTTAAAAATTTTTAATTTGGTCACAAATCCTGAAAGAGAGTTGCCATTAATTTGCCAAAGCTTCAATTTACCCGTGATGTTTTTAACATTAATCTATTTGTTTATGATGTCTCAACTCTAAAGCAACATAAAGGCACCAGATGTACCAACACAACCCAACTTATTCTGCTGAAAGGTGATCCTTAAGGTGTTGCATCACATTTGAGTTAAACTAAAGTAAAACGGTGTTTCAAATTTTCAATAACCTACTACTAAGGTAGGGTGCCAACTGGCTCAGTCAGTAAAGTCACTGAACATTGATACCACATACCGCAAAAGTTGACTAAAACACCCTCCTTTATATATATGGTTAAGCTAGGTAGATGGACCAATACATAGATTAAAAGCACAATGCCCCAACAAAGGTCCCAACAATCTAAAAGCAAAACTCACTGAACATGAGAAGTGATGCACAGGACTGCAAATGCTTAAGATATAAAACCTCTGCCGTGCAAGATTCTTTACTACGCATATTCAATTTTCAGATATACTCTACCATGCATCCTAGCAGCATGCACAAACCTCGGCAAATGTAGAAGAGCATTCATACTCATAACAGGCACCACAAAATGCATGAAATGAGCGATTTGAAGTACATCGCTTATTTAAATGTTTAAAAAGATGTGCAAAAAGGAATAACCTTAACAATGGCGACTGCAAATGAGGCTGGGATGAAGGAAAATGCTATATTAACAATAATTGAAGCAGAGAATGCATCCAAATCCTACAAAAAAGATGCATGCCATAAAAAGCAAATCCAACATGGAAGTTAGCATAAGCAATGTGAATATATGAAACCATATGCAGCATGTCGAAAATAGCCCAGCCAGGAAACTGTATACATGAGCACTTTGGATGGAAATATAGATGACATTAATAATTTGAAAAAAAAAATGTCGACTACAAGTACGCATAACATGCACAAAACGATTAAAATAAGCTACAATAACATACATGAAGATCTATAAGGTTCATTTAGAAGGATGGAGCAAAATAAGTCAAATAAGCTTGGTATACTTTATGCCCACTTAGATATCTCCATCTAAGAATATTTGTTGGAAGCATTAGATATAATCAAACTACAGTTCAAAGAAGCATGGTTTTCTGTACCGTGCCAAACCAGCCAGTACACCCCGTACCGTACCGGACCGGCCAGGATCTGGCACAGTTTGGCCAGTGAAACCGATATACCGGAGGGAGAGGGAAAGAGAGAGAAAGTGAGAAAGAGAGAGAGCAAGGAGGAGAGGGAGAGAAACCCTAGCCGTCGGAGGCCAGCGATGGCCCGCTGCGGCCACCGGAGGGCTTCCGCAGCCCGATTATCGTCCGATAGGACTTTTACGAAAGCGAGAAAGAAAGAGAGAGAACTCAGAGAGGGAGGCGACGTACCAGACGGACGGAGCCTCCGTCGCAAGGTCCCCAATGGCTAGCGAGCCCATGCCGATGGGCCTGAGGGCGGTCAAACGGGAGGAGGGCCTCCACGGCTCCGCCCCCTTCTTTTTCGAATCAAGGTTTCACCTCAATTTCAGATTTTTTTTTTTTGATTTTAACATATGAAGTTGGCAACCCAATTGCTGACTTCACGATTTTTTTTTAAAAAAAAAAGGTAGAGTCGGTATATCATTTGCCGACTTTGCCTGTTTAAAAAAAAAAACAGAACAGGGGCGAACCCCAGTTCTGCACGGGAGGGTGGAGGCCATCCTCTGCACGCCCGACGTCAACTACCCTCGACGCTCACTCGCCGGCCATCGGAGAAGTCACGTCAGCGTCGGCGTCCATCCAAAGACCTCCGACGGCCTCTGGTGAGTCTGTCCCTCTCTCTCCTTCCCTCCTTCCACTCATACCGAGCTTGAAAAGAGCTCCGATGGCCTCCGACAGCTACCGAAGGCCCTCTCTTCCTCTCCCTTTCCCTCTCCTCTCCTTCTCCCCCCTTCTCTTCCTCTCTTTCTTTTCTTTTTTCTCCCTCTGGGCTGTCCTCTAGCGTGTCGATTTGCGTCGGTCCAGTACGGTACAAATCCATACCGACTCGTACCGCCGGCCGACCGGCACAGGTCCCGATTTCGGTTTCGGGAACCTTGCAAAGAAGTATGCTACTTTCTTTTGCAAGAAGTAATCGATATAGTTAAACTACAACTAAAAAAAAAAAAAAGTATGCTACTTTCCTTGTCATGTGGTACAACATATTCAGAATAGGATTGCCAAATGATTAAAACTACAACAGGCCAGCTTCATTAATACATTCTCAACAATGTAAAAAAGCATGTATGCTAGGGAGTAGGGACCCATTTGATTCAAGAGTTCCAGCAACAAATAAAGGGTTAGGAATGTGTTTTAAGTACCCATCTAAACTGGGTGCTACAGGGCATATCGTGCTGACCTGGTGACAATTGTAAAGAAGACCAGGTTAAGTACCAGGTTCCCTACCAAATCAGAATGAACTGGTCCAAACTGCTTAGTGTTGATTGCACAAAGCAGAATGGTCTAGCATCTCCCAGTTCCACAACAGTACTGGTTTCTTCAAGATAGGACAAGAGGAAGACTAAGTGGATGAGCTCAAGTTCTTCCATATCAGGCTGCAAATTGGCACATTCAAATCTCCAAGTCCCTTTGCTCTTCCACCTTTATTTTTGTCATAAATTGGACAAATTTAAAAAAGGGGGAAAATAAGCTAATATTTCTTATTTTGGGTACGGTCTTCATTATATTCTGTAGATCCAGCATGAACCCTAAAAAACTATTAAAACTGGGAAAAATTATGGAAAAAACAGCATTAAAAACCTACACAAAAATGAAAGAACAAATAATAATTGCTTTTTAATGTACCGGTGTTGACCAATATGATGTAGCATACCATATGTCGGGACAGTACCGTACAGGTAACCATACTGAACGGGTACTTGACTGATATGGGGTCTAAACCAGTACTTAAAACATAGGATCAGAATATAAACACCTTATATTAGATTATTTCGTCCTGAATATCAACAAACTTACACCTCCAATTCTACCTCTGTTATTGTGATCTAAATTTAATTTATATAAATTTCAGATCACTACAAAAGTACAAATTAGTACTCAATAACTTGAACTTCGTCAAGAAATAGTAGCAATTATTCCACCAGGTTAAATTCCTAGTTTTCCTTCTTGAGGTGTTCTAGGACTTGTAGGATTTTTAGAAATATTTGATACTATCACATCTCAACAAATGGATAATGTTATAAATGTTGCATATGGTCCATTTCTATTCCTTTCACATGTGATCCATTGGGGTCAATCATGGGAAAATGACTACAGAGTATAAGCTATAAACACTCAAATTGGATTATGGACAGTTTGAATCCAACATAGCACAATTGTAACCATACCAAGTGTAAGTGTCTATTACATATTTTTCCTTCTTTTTGATAATTACATCATGGAACCAATCACTGGGAACATATATGACTACACAAAAAATTGCATTAGGTAATATGTATGAAATGTATAGCAAATATTGATCTCTTCGAACAAACCAAGAAACAGCCAGACAGGTTTAAAAGCCATGAAGAATAGTTCAACATGACTTACATACATTCAACAGATAATTAAATAATGATGATGTTATGGAAGATGCTCAAAATGAGTTGCTGAAAGGAAATGTTTAGCACTGCTGGGTAAATTTGAATGTGATCTCAGAGGGCATGTTCCTGTCCTGGGAGCAAGTGGCAGATAAAATTTGTAAGGCTGAAGCCAAAGGCAGAAATGATGCCCCCAATTACAAAAGTCAAAATACTGAATGCATCCATGTCCTCAAGATATTGTTAGTAAACTTCAGATATACATTTATTCTTAAACTTGACTTGTATAAGATCTAGTCTTTGATAAAATCAAAAGTATTTCTGGCAAAATTTTCTAAGAAAAAAGTTAAGTAACCTTATCGGTCTATTTTCTTTTGGCCCATCTCAAGTAGTTGTAAAACTTGACTACTGGAATCACCGTAATTGGTTTTTACAATTACTATTAACTGTATAAGTCAAACACTACATGAGAAACTATGAGAACAACAATGATAGTTAGTAGCAAAAATAGTGAAAGAAAGATGCATACATGTCTCTGAGACCTCTGTGACATTGTCATCGGCAAAGGGTGATTACGAGTTCGAATTGTCATATTTTTATTACCAGTTGCAAGCCTTAAAATTGCAGAATTCATCACATTGATATAAGTTGGTGCAGCATGCTGACAGGAACTGTTATGAAGTACCGTGTATCCAACACTCCCATCATCATTCGGGTCATTCATTACAACTGCACCATACCTACAAGAAAGACAAACTTATATATAGAAGCAGAACACAGGTCGCAAAGTCAGGACTCAGAAGTAAAACCGAGCGTTAAGCCACAGCTACCAACATATGTAAATTCAGTTTGGTACAAGATATTTGACATATAAATAATAAAATAAATAATATTTCATCACAATAAGCTAAAACATCATGAAGGAACTAATCATGTTGAAGCAGTGTTGTCACAGGCAGCCACCTAGGCACCTACACGGTCCTGCTAGGTGCCAATCACAACACTTAGGCGAGAAGTACTTTTCTAGCTACAAGTTAGGTGGCTGCTCACATGCCGAAGTTGGCACCTGTCAATTTTAGACTGTTTTTTATGAGGGTGCCTATTTATGATATTATTTATCATTTTAAATTCCATGTTTCTTCATAAACAATATAAATCTATTCACTCCCTAGTATTTCTGGATATATTTAGTTAATATGAATTTTTTATATGGTTCTATGAACCAAATATATGCGTCTGTATACAAGAACATAATAAAAACTTCATTTAATTTTTGGGGATTTTAACTCTAGGCATTTGCCTGGCTGCCTTGGCTTTCCGCCTATGAAATTTCGAGAGGCCACTGCTTAGGCCCACCACGGCAATTAGACAATCTTGTGTTGAAGTGAACTTTGATTCATGGAAATAATGGCTCTAAAGAACTAACTGATCCATGCATTAAATTATAATATCAACTAACTGATATCTCCACATGGTCCTGGAGAAGGAAAAAACATCCGTAAGACAGAATTGTCCGACTAATAGTTTCCATTCCAGCATGTGGGACCTTTAAAGATAAGCATTGTGCATTTATTAGCTTTCTGGCTGCATAGACATTTATGCCAGTTGCTTTATGATGCTTATGTAACTGGGCTTAAATGTAAGGCCCAAAATTTCAATCAAGATAAAGTGATTGGCCAGTTCAAAGGGGCACTTTGGTCCTTTGGCCCCTCTCATTTCACAAATGGTTGCTCAAGCTATCACAAAATGAAAAGAAATCACATAAACTGATGGTTCTAGCTGTAAAATCTTCCGCACTCCTTTTCTTTCAACTTCCTATCTTCATCAAACCTCCTTTTTCATTTATTTCTTTTCCCCATTGGATCGTAAATCATTTCACACACTTACATGTGCCTTTAAGAATAATGTTGCTAAGCGATCTAACCAGCAGGGAGTTTCCACTTGAAGGGGTTTTGAAATTAATTAAGGGTTCCATTCACAGTGTTTTGAAGACCAAAGCAAAGAATGTCCAAATTTTGAAGGAAACCATTCAGTATAATTTGCACCAATGACTTGTACTATCACTTTAATACATCTAAGTTTGCAAAATTTATTATATACTGACAATGTGGGGAAATATATACATATTCTTTTAATAAGTAGCATCATCTTGCTTCAGTCCAATTAGTTTCAGCTTTTGAGGGAGATCTTGCACCATTCCATTTCACCTGTGTTTGGTTGGGATCATGAGAGAGGATGGATGGCCCCCATCCACCATTTGATTCAAAGAAAAAAATATCTTAGGAAAGATCAAGGTTTCAGAAATCAATACTGAGATCCGTACCGGTTCCTGATCGGTACAATATCGTATCATACCAATGATAAAAAAATCAAAAAAATCCTACCTAGCAACATTAAAAAAAAAAGAGAAAATTAAACTGAACTGACCGTGAACCGTACTGAACCGACCCAAACCGTCCGATTTCGGACGGTTCGGCCTTGAATCGTACCAAACCGACTGGTACGATGCGATTCGGGACGTATTCCGAAAAACCAGCATGAACCAGACCGATTCTCCATTGGTATGGTACAGTATGGGGTATACCAATCGGTGCGGACCGATACGAAATACCATGAAAATGATAGATGAAAAAGAAGGATTGTCCATCCATCCCAGCCCACCAATTTGTATCCTCCCAATTGGGAGGATGCAAGAATGAATAAAGTATATAAGTGGTGCATTTCTACATTGACAAAATTACCTCTTGTTAATTTTTTGACTAAATCCTAACATCTCTTCAATTTTTCATTCATTTTATTTATATATTTTTTATTTTACCTATACTATTTACCCTATACTATTAAATTTTATTACTAGTTATTTTAATTTTAGCATATAATTTCAATAATTATAATTATCTTCTTTTTTCATTTATATTTACTATTTTTTGGTTAACAATTTGTATAAAATTAATTAACTATTTAAATTAAATTATAAATTAGTTAGTTATTTATATACTTAATATATAAATAAATTTATCATATATAATTAATTTAAAAAATTATTTATTAAATTAAATTAAATATTTATATAATTATAAATTATAAAATCTATAAACTTATATATTGCTCTACTTCTTTAGTATGAATAAGTATTACAAATTAATAATAATACTTTTTTATCAAATGATAGTTTAGTAAAAATATCATATAAATATCATCCATCCTTTATTTTTCTTCCTATACCAAACAGAGGAGAGAATATATCTCATCCATCCTTCTATGTTTCACCAAACAGACCGGAGGATGAATGGAAGATCCATCCACCCTCTCTCTTATCCCTTTTTTCTTCCTTATCCATCCTTCCTCCAATTCATCCTTCGTACCAAACAAAGTAAAAAAATGTGTGTCGACCCATTATAGTGTCTAATTCAGGTATGATAAAAACAAAGAACATATAACACAGGACATTTTTTGTAAAGAATTTTTATGATGATAAAGACTAAGGGGCAGGACAGACATTCTCATACTCCCCCTTAGCAATCAATATCATGAATTTTAATCATTCCGGAGTTTCAACATTGTATTTATTAACATTGATATAAATATCTAAAGCAAAAAGGACAAAAGAAAAATGAAATCTTGAGCTTGATTATTTGGGATTTCTTCCAAATTAAATGAGAACCAATGAAATCATGTTAATTCATTAACCTATAAATTTAATCTAAAAACTATTTTTAAGCGAAGAACATAGTAACATACAATTCAAAAGAAAGTAAGAAATTACCAAATATAATACATGACTAAAACAATATTTTCAAACATAGTATCATTAAAAAATTGACGTTTATTTAAGTCTTAAGAATTTCTACAAAGAAACTACTAAAACACACACACACATACGAAAGAAAAAAAATAGTGAAGTCAGCCACAGTTGCTGACATCACCCGATAAATCACGAAAAAAAAATCAAAACAGGAGCCAAAGCCCCTATTTCGATCAGGAGGGTAGAGCCCCTCCTCCAGCCTTCACCGGCCTCGGCAACGGCAAGGCAGCCTCCTCTCCCTCTCCTTCTCCTTCCCTCCCTCCACCCTCCTCCGGCTTCCACTATATACAACGAGCTCAGCTGCCCTCCAACAGCTCCCTCTCCCTCTCCTTCCCTCCCCCTCTCTTCCTCTCTTTCCTTCTCTCTCCCCCCCTTCCTCACCGGTATCTCATTTAAAACATCGGAACTATCCCAATCAGCTGCTGGTATGATTCGGCATGCCCCGAACCAGATAGTTCAGAGCAGTTCAACAAACCATGGCTATTACAGGGTAAGCTAGCCCACAACAATATCAACTAATTCTTGTATTTGCTTTTTCATAGAGCCAAACAAAGAAACTTAGAGCTGAATCCAAAAGTGCCAGGAAGGACTGTTCAATATAAATTTAGGAATAGTTTACTTTAGATTTTAGAATGAATGGCTTATTAAGCCCAAAAATATTACATATGTCAGGTTCTCATCTTCTCGGCTATTTATAGACAATTGAAACACAGATAAACAGAATAATTTAAAGCAAAATCTGAAGAAAGTCAAGAAAAACTGGATTTGATTGCATATAGTTTGGATACAGCCTAATAAGAACTCAAATAACGAAATAGAAATAATGGCAAGCAATGGCCATTAGACCCACAATAATTATTACATTAGAACGTCAAATCCATTTTACGATGACATGTAACCTCACAACATAATTTGAATTGTGCAAAGAGATGCCGGAATGTTAACCAATAATGCTAAACCACATATAAAAGCTATGCTACACACTTAAAGCAAATTTGCCTCAGGCGTCGGCACATGTGCATAGGTACATACAATTATGCATGAATGCATGCATTTATGTATGTCTGTATGTAAAAATATATGTATGCATGCATGTACATAAATGTTAGTATATACAGATATACAAGCCATTGTTTTGATGCTTATCTGAAAAGGAAAACTGAAAAGGAGAAGGAGAGAGAGATATACACCAAAAAAGTAAACAGCCATCAGTTTACAACTGAAGTTACTTATGATGTTATAATATACCTGAGCTGATAAATAATTGGGAAAACTCTATAATAAAAACATGATGACACAAAGTGCCCGACGCTTGAAACTGTAAGTCCTTTGCATGACACTCAAAAAGTGACAACAGTTTTTGCTGATATCAGCAGGATGCATCAATGTGGTGTATTCAGCTTTCTTGCATCACTTCTCGCCACGCCCAAATATCCAAGAGTTTATACCTTAGAAACCTTAAAATCGAGTATCCACATAAACTAGCTTGATAGCTAGACTTCTATCTAAGGTGAAACTGCTCTAAAGAGTTGGTTCCACTTTTCCCCAAACCAAAAGAGTGTCAATGTTGTGCTTATACTCTAGTTTCAGTAATTCCAACCTTTAGATATCTTTATTTGGTAATCCGACATTGTAACAATTAAAATTATATTTTGAAAAGAAAATGTTTAAAAGTCATGTTTAGACTTTAGAGCCTACTGTATCATTGGCAAACCAGCATATGACAAATAAAAATAGCTATGGAATTTGAGCTCCTGAATAGCCACATGTACATCAAAAAAATTTATACTTCCTTCTAACCTCTTTGGAATCCGATGCAATAATGCTTCCAACCGTTCTCACTTCTTAGGTATAGGTTTAGCATAAAGAAAATGCTTCTCAGCATTTAAAGAAATGAAGAAATTTAAAATAATTAAAATAGATGACATATATAGTAGTACTAAATTTTGCTCCATAAGTTAATTTCAGCCAAAACTAACAGTTTTTGATTGGTTTCAAAGTTTACAAATGAAACTTTCAACCAAGCACTCCAATATCTTTTCACTCTTGTACCAGCTAGGTGAAACGTTCCTTATTTTACATCCAATCAGTCCAATCGGAATCCTAGCATGTGGTTACACAATAGCATACTTAAATTGGTTTTGGTGTAGATTGTTAGATGTAGACCCTAAAAGCCAATCGGACTGACATATTAATTTTTTCTATGACATAATTTCATGCTTGACCCAATTAACTAGGATAGTTAATTTCCATTCATGTAGTGTATGTGTCCATGAATCGTCCAGAAAATTAATAAGATGATAACACATATTCTCAAGAGTTAAGAATTTGAGGCATGTGTCATTGGTGGTTAATTCCTAAATTACTTTCGATCGATGGATCATCACAGAGATGGTAATTGATCCAATTAGATTGGTGCACGGATTACTTTTCTTTAGGTAGACGAGTCTCGAGTCTACAGTGTAAGAACACTGAAGTGAGAGTACAAATATTTGTTAGAGAACAAAGATACCGAGCGTGACCAACATGAGAAGTCACATGGATGTCTACTGACGACTTTCTCGATGCTGCATTAGTATGAATAGTTCTTTGACCTGCGATATCTCGACTATTCACAATGAGACTGTGGTAGTTTGACTGCATTATAACTCGATCTCCTAGCCACAATGAACTATGAGGTGCATGTTGGCTGCAATAGATTCGTTGTAGGAGTAGGATGTGTACCTAGATGGAATCTATCGATCTTGATAGATAAAGAGTAGTCCTATGTGATTTATGAGACTGAGTTCAAAAGATCTTAGCCAAGACAGAGTGAATGATGGAAAAGTGTTTCTATAGTTTTTACATAAGAACTCAAGTCGAATAAATCTTACATATGACAGATGATGGAATTTGACGAATTTTTCATAACCTCCATGTTGCCGGGACTCACAATAGAATTGAATCACATAATAACTACACCTAGAAGTTCATTCCTTCTATTCTGCTGGATTGCCACTATATCTACTAGATGTCACTAGTAGATTGTGGAATCACTGAAAATTATTTAGATGATCAATAATTCTCAATTGACTGAATTGAAAAATGTTCCAATCCATTGAAAGGAGTTTCGATGATATTTTGATGGAGATCAAAATATATCTCACTACCAGACAGAATAGAACCTGCGGAATCGCACTTAAAAATGGTTCTAACTAATCGGATTGTTGAATCATGATTTCGAATCATAAAAGGATTCAATTATCAATATAATTGATGATTGGACTAATCTGTAAAAGTTACATGGAGGACTTGCTAAGAATTGTAAGTTAAAAGATGACTAATTTGCAATTATTGCTAGATTATTTGATTTGATCAAATATTGGAGTTGAGTCTTAGTCAAATTAAATTCAGATTTAATTTGATTGGACTTGATTTGAGTTTGACTCGGATTGGATTTCATAAGTCTAAAAGGTTTAAACTCAATCAGTGTTTAACTTAGAAGGAAACCCAAATCACCTTGGATCTAATTTACAAGGTGTTTAAGCCATAAAAGGACTCTCTCTAGCATATGCCGCCCCACTCCCCCTCACGTCCAAGGTTTTCACGCTATTTATTTTGCATGGAGATTGGTTGGCGTGAGAAAATAAGTGACACCCCATGAGAAGAGTTGTGGCACCCCAAGTCTCTAACCTAAAATCCTGTTTGAATTTGATTTGAACTGGAAATGGGATATGGCTTTAAAGGGGTGCCTCCTCTCATCTAATTGAGGAGAGATTAACATGAAATAAAAGGGTGGGACAACGTGAAAGAGGTGGTTGGTGTGAAAAGAAGATGGCATACAAAAGAAAGAAAAGGGAAGGGGCGCTCCAAAGGTTGGACGCCTCTCCCTTCCTATGTTTCTCTTCTTGACGTCCATGGGACGGACGCCTTGCTTTTCTCCACCTTTGGTCCAAGAGTTGGATGGATCTCCCTCTTCTTCTCCTCTAGATTCAGTCCAAGAGTTGAACAGAAAAAAAAAAAAAGAGATTTGATCTCTTGATTGTTCGCCGTACCGGATCGAACCGTCCGGTACGGGACGTACCGAGCCGGACCGATCCCTTACCGGTCCGGTTCGGGCCTATTTTTCGAAAACCGACCCCGAACCGCACCGAACCGCCCGGTTCGGTGCTGTTCGGGCCCATACCGCCCGGAACCGGACAGTACGGCTCGGTTCGGTATGGTTCGGGGTGAACCAAACCATACCGCCCAAAGGAGGGGGGAGGGAGGAAGGTGGGGGCCTTTTTACGTGGTTGGAGGGAGGGAGGGGGGAGAGAAATGGGCATGGCCCACTTCACATGAGGGGAGGGCCTGGTGCTTTAATAAGCACCAAGCCTTCGGTGTTCTTTGAGAGTTCTCGGAGAACACCCATGGTCATGAGCAACTTAATCGTTGAAACCTCCAAAAAATTAGAAAAGAAGACAAAATTTCGTAAAATTGGAGTGATTTGAGAAGAAGCTGATCTTTGATCGGAGGTAAGATAATCTGTTATTTTGTTAATAAATATTTTTTTTTGTTTTTGTTGTTAGAAATAGGATAAAAATGAGGTAAAATAAAAATAAAAAAAAATCATGCCAAAATCTTATGATTTTGGTATGATTTAATTATATGTGATACATCTTTGGAAGATCTACACGATGACACCAAAATTATTAATTTTCATTAATTATATATTTTTTAAATATTTTAAAATATTTATTTATTTAAAAATAAAAAAAAATATAAATTTTAGAAAAAAAAACTAGAGTTTGGAAATCATGTTTAGAATGATTCAAGCTACTTAAATCTAATTTCAAATTTTTTTTTCAAATATTTGAAATTAAAAATTTATTTTTTTAATTATTTAAATTAAAAATTTTAATTATAAAATAAAAAATATATAAAAATAGTGTTATATTTTAGTTAATTTAAAAATATTATTTGAAGCATATAACATATTTATTTTGAATTTATAAATTTTAAAATAATTATTAAAATTATTTTAAAATTATATATAATTATTTTAATTATCATTAAACTATCGTGTTTTGTTATACTTGCATATATTTTAATTATATATATATACTGCGGACGATCTTGCACGTGGAGTAGGGTCCATGGATGTATCTGGATCATCCTCGTATTATGGATCCTATTATCCACAGCCACCTTATGATCCATATACATATGGTGCATCCGAGGCATCATCTTCTAGTGGTTGCTATCCTATGTAGCTTGGAGCATCTTACGGATCAGATTTTGCTACTGGCATATTTGGATGGGCTCCTCCACAACCGTACCATCATCTCGAGGATACTTCTCAAAGTCAGAATTTTAGCGAGAGATCTGAGATGTCTTACAATCCAGAGAGAATGCCTTATGAGATGATGAATATTCGAGAGTACGGTGCAACTTGGCTAGAGAGTTGGACTGATATCCCTTCAGACTATGTTGATGATCCAGACATCTACGAGCGTCACAGACACTCGACAAGAAATTAAATGCAGAGTACATCTTAAAATTCGTATATCAGTTATTGCGCTTTGTACTTAAATATTTAGATACATTTTAATGCGTATTTTATATATTTTTTCTTTAGTTTTAAGATGACGTAGTTGAAATATAATGTAAATAAATATATGTTTGAAATTTGGATCAAGAGTCTTTGTACCGCAACCTAACTTCAAATTGAACCCAAATATGTCAATAATATGCAATATAATGCCATATTGAGGTTGTATTTATCAATTATTAACTTCAAAAATCTAAAAAAAAAATTTAAAAATTGAAAAAAATATTGTGTACCGGTACCGGACCGGTACGCCTAGGCGTACCATGTGTCGGTACGGTACGATACCGGTACCATACCGTACCGGTCCGGCACCGGTATGCCGTCCGGTACCGGTACAGCAAACCTTGATTCTTTTTCCTCTAGATTTAGTCCAAGCATTAGACGAAACAAAAAAAAGAGAGATCTGATCTCTCATCCTCCTCTAGATCTCCCTCCGTTTCTCGAGCAGAGAAAAGAAAAAAAAATCATATTAAATGTGATTTCTTGCTCCTATAGATCTATTTGGTTCCCTTAAGAAGAGAATCAAAAGGGAGAAAAGATTCGACAATCCAAAGAGCAATCTCTACAAAAGAGCTCGCACCCCGATGAGATCAGAATCTCCTGATCAGATCAGCCTCGAATGGATACCTGTAGAGGTTGGACACTTGTGCGGCTTCAACGGATCTTGAAGACATCCACGGATTATCAGATCGCGGCTTTAACGGACCTTGAAGACATCCACAGATCATCGGATCGCAGTGAAGATTTATCCGCGCAAAGATAAAAATCAGATTTTTATTTTTGCATAGATCTTAATCTTGTACGTATGATAATGCCTGATTTTATGTTGAAATATGATATCTATGCATGCTAGATTAGATTAGATCTAATTAAAGATTAATTTTAATATCGTTCTAACATAAGGTTACCCTGGCATAACAGTGAAACGTTATGCTGTATGGTTGTCCTAAAACGATATTGAAAATAATTTTTGAAATTTTTCTTCCACAACGTAATTAGTTTTTGAAATTTTTGCATGCAAACGGAAACCCATGTGATGGATTTCCTAACAGTCAAGTGCCGAAGGAATGCTACTACAGCAACCACCAACTACTTGCTGTGAGAAAACAACCAAAAAAAGAAGGATTTGGTTGCCAAATAGTATTATACAGACAAAACTTCCTTGGGTCACTGTTTATTTATTTTATGCCCAGTTCCTGACCCACATAAAATGAAGAAATATAAAAGCAGTCAAGCACATACAAGTGCCCCCACGTGCAAGCATGCAAGCGCACATGGAAAATTCAAAACAGAATGGGAAGGGATGGCAAAATTGTGAGGCACAAAGAAAAGAAAAGTAGAAGAAGAATCCAAGAGAAAAAATAATGGATTAGGGTACACTGCACTGCATAGGATGAACAGCTAGCTGTTTTAGTCAGGTTGAAATCAAGCATCTATCAAGACTTGAAGTCTTAAAAAACAGTCCATAAACAGAATAAAAAGGGAAGGCTTCATATTAGACATCATTTAATGATTCAGAACCCCATTCATTTTTTTTTATAAAAAAGACTCTTCAGAACTTAGATCCAAAGGCACAAACTTATGAAAGATATTGAAACATTGTTTTAACTTTTAAGGCAACAATTATAGTTGCTTTAACATCGGCACAGATGGGAAAAGATAGTTCCTTCCCCCCGCCCCCCACCAAAAAAATAAATAAATAAACAAAGAAAAGAGAAACAAGAACCACTGATTAACGTATTGATTCTTACACAGATTTCTGATTCTAACATATCTCAATACAACATCAAATTAGTTACTAGTTAGAATGAATGTGGTCAGCAAAATGGAATTTGGCAAAGATGCTAAAAATATCAAGGTCAAAACCCACAATACCTAGACTGGTAAGATTCATTCAAACTTGTGATCAGAAATTCACTCATGGAAAGAAGAGCAGGGCCCAGATCTGGCCCTGCAGCATCAATGGCATCAGCAAGTGTCCTTTCTGAATGAGGGAACCTGAAAGTCCTTGGTTCCTCTTTCTGTATCCAACCCCCCTTCACATGAGATGCAACCTGTAGGATTAGAAATATTATAAAGTCTCTCCTTCAAGAAATTTTAGTAATGATGAAACCATACATCACTCGGACATGCATGCAAATGCGAAACAATATACTGAAAACAACCAATATACTGCACTGAAATGAAAAGTGATAAACTGTATGAAAGATGAGGTTTTCTTTCCATTGCAAAACAAACCTTTTTGGCAATAGGCAGAGAGAGATTGAATGGAATAGGTCCTCCACCACCTCCTCGTAGCAAAGGATTGAAATACGATGTTGTCAAAGTCACAGAATACTGATCAGGATGTGGCTTAAGTTTCAAAAACAGCAAACCAAACAGCAAAAATACAGCTGGAATGAACAGCTGGAAAACAATTGTCCTTCTATCTCTCCGAGCAGATATTGCCCTTTTTATGACAAGAGCTTTGCTATGTTCCCAAAATGTAGACCTCGTAACCAGACCACAGCAACAAAACTTAGATGTAATAAATGCTATGAAAGTACAAATAGTGGCAAATATTAATCTGCAGATGCTTCCCAGAGTATAACATATCCATATGAAGAACTTTATATGAAACTGAAAGGATAATTTTGAGCTTGTTGATTTTATCAGTGTACTGTGGGAAGCTTCAGAAACCACTGTATCAGATCCAGTATGAGATGCATAATATATACTTTTATCATTTTCATCTAAGTTTTGCCCTGAAACTCTCAAGAATACCTCCTCCAAGGTTGTGACAGAGATACCGTAACTCTCAATGCCAAAATTTCCCTCACCATAACTGGAGTGGCATTTTTCAGAGCTTAGATGTGAATCATATGATCTTCTTATGCAACTCTCAATTTCTCGAAACATGTTCTCAAAGGAAGCAGATGATGCAAGAGGAAGTCTGAAGGAAATTTCAGTACCCACCTAAAGAAGCAGAAAATAAATGCAAAAAGTTTCAGCGATAAAGAATAATTGAATGAACAACAGAAAAATACGAGCAAGAAAATAGTTGATTAACTTTAGTAAAAGAGGTTATCCAGGGTTTCCAAGATAAAATGAACCACAAGCCTGTAATGAAAGCCAGATTATCAAGAAAAATTAGAAATTATCTAAAACCATATTCCCCACATAGATTATTGAAATAAACATATTAGATGCAAGAACAGCAAAGTTGCTTTAGTACTCATGGAATTAATTTCATGTGAAGTAAATAAACTGGCAGTAAATATAGCTCCTAGGTTATCTTTTTCCTTTCGATTTCATGTCTTTATTTACACCAAGCTCAGTGAACTGTGTTTTTTTCTTTAAAAAAAAAAAAAAAAAAGATGCAGATAATCTTGTCTTCAACTTCAAATTATTCATCATGCCTTATACGTTATTCTTCTTGATCATTGCAGGTGAAATAAATGAAGCCTCAATGGTTGAAATCAGAAGAAGGTGAAACAGAAGAGAGGAAGGTTTGTGAGGAAAACAAAGAATGGCGCTTTGCTGCAAACTGATTTAATAATAATCGCTTTATTAGGATCAATTAGCACAACTGCTGAAGCAATGAAAATATAATTAAAAACCTCCTTTAATGACAAGCCATATTTAATTACATTTTGCAAACTATGGTTCCCAAAGACATCTCACATGACTTATGATGTTGGAGCTCTTTTGAGTTCCTAGTTCATTGCTGCAAGCATCATAAAAAATTATTGGAGCATTTGCTGTATTTAATGACTGAGACATTGTCCAGCAAAAGAGCTTGTTTGCTCTCCAGGTCTTAAAGGAGAGGAGACTTTACTCATGTATCTTTCCTTTCCTTTTATTTGGCCGTTATTTAAAAACCTTTGGATGTAGCAGAACTGCAGATTGATTAAGAATGCCTTTTGAAATCATGTTTGAAAGTCCTGTGTCAATTGTCTATCTAGAGAGATGAATTTTGAAGAATTTGGAGTTATTTTGTTTCAAAGAAACATCTTGGCCAGGTTCAGTCTCTTTCATCCACCTAATTAGTCCCATGATCCCATCCCTCCTCATTGTTTCCTTTCTTCAGGTTTTTTTAATTATCATATTGTTAGAAAACTTAAATAGAATTAGGGAATTTATTTTAGTATAAGGAGTCCAGATCCAATGAGAATTGGCTACCTCATGCTTCTATTTTGCTCTTCCTTAGGGGCTTTGGAAATCATGAGTATCTTTCTTATGTTGATCATCCTTATTCTTATAGGACAATTATCCATGGAGTCAATTTATAGTGCCTAAGGAACATATATTGATCAATTTAATAAAATTGACCTAAACTCTAATTTTTTTGGAGGTTTCAAACTGCTTAAAGTAAATATCCCATCTTTTGCCTCTTTCTCATTTTCTGTTTCCATGCAAAAATACCATTGATAAGGACTTTGGGTCTAGTCATCTTGACATCAAGTGTCCTTAGTGCATAGCTGTCACACAAAATCAAAATGAAAAGCTTGATATTTCAATTCTTATGCCATGGATACAGGGAGTTCTCCTTAACAAGCCAACTATCGAACCGGAGTTGCAATGGAAGGCTGAGTTTGAAGCAAACTGGATGGGGAGATTGCTCAAAAGCTTGATCCAGTTAACAAGTTCCCTCTATCAACCATTCAAGCCACAATAACTTAAGACTTCAATCAACTTCAGGACTGGCAGGAACCAGCTTCAACATTAGTTATATTGCTAAAGAGCCTATCGAACACATAATGGAGGATATGCAAGACCAATGCCTTTATGTGAAGGATGCTAAAAGTAATAGGCTGTCATGAGCGAGATCTGGGCTTTTCTCAAACAAAGGTCGAGTTTCCTCAAAGGCTAGATGGTGATTCATCAAGATGGGCAACTGCAACCAGAAAGGTTTTCTTGTTTTCATCAAATTATTATTAATTCAAAGGTTCCACTTATGTTAAGAAGATGAATGCATCAAGCAATATCACTGAGTTTCCATATTTTCATGTGATACCTTAACGAGAAGAATTTGCCTCAAGAATCCTTTTCTATTTCGTCCTATTATTGTTGAAGTCTGGCAAGTCATGGTCCAAAATTCAGATCTTACCATCCGGATCAAAATGCCCCTAGATGATCTGATTCCATCCTTAGATCAGGTTCAATGTGGGATCACAAGATTTAGATCCATATGATGTACTGCATGATCCTTTGGATCAAAGGATCCAACTTGATTATACTAATTATATACTAAATCATGGATTCAGCATTCCCCGAATCGTCCTAAATCGGATGGTTCAGGGCGTTCCGAGCCGTAGCAACGGCAAACCGGGATGGTTCGGATGGATAAATCGAAACACTGGACAAGGAAGAGGGAAAGAAAGGGGGGAGAGAGAGAGAGAGAGAGGGGAGAGGAAGAAGGGACAATGCTGCTGGAGGCCAGTGGTGGCCCGCCGAGGCCGCCGGAGAGCCATGGAGGCCTCCATGGCTGGGTGTCGCCCGATAGGATGTTTAAATGAGAGAGAAAGAGAAGGGGGGAGCAACGGTACCAAAGAGATGTGCAATCAACAGAAAGGCTGTCAGAGGGCGCCGAATGGCCGTCATGGCCATCGGACAGTGGAAAACGCACGAGCGGAGCCACAGTTGCGAAACAAGAGCAACTACCCCCATTCCCTCATAGCATTTTTTTTTTTAAATACCAATGAATAGTGAAGCCAATAATGGATTTGCCGGCTTCATTATTTGAGAATTTTTTTTTTAAAAAAAAAAGTAAAAAACAATGAAGCCAGCAATGGATTGGCCATCTTCACCATAATCTGGGTTTTTTTTAAAAAAAAATCTGTGAAACAGAGGCGATCGTCCATGTTTTATGCTTGTGGCGCCGCAGGCGTCGATTGCACCGTCCGATGGCCACAGCAGCTAGTCGAAGGCCCTCCAACAGTTTTCCCTCCCTCCTTTTCTTCCCCCCCCTCTCTCTCTTCCTCCTCCTCGGTTCCCTTCTCCTTTGTGTTAGTTCGCGCCGGTCCGATCCAGTACGGATATGTACCAGCTCATACCACCAACTGACTAGCACCGGTCCCAATTCTGGTTCCGTCTTCCTTGCATGGATGGATCAGTTTTTAGCAATTAACATGACTTTGGGGCGCTTATATTACTTGCCAACAATAAGCCTTTGGTAGTAAAATTAGCTAGTCTATCGTTGAAGCTCAAAGAGTTGAAAAAAATGATTTTTTTTGTATTTTTACAGCAACATGTTAAAGTCTTGTCCTTGTTTTTTCCAAAGAAATTCTATGTAAAACTATTGTTAAATTGATTGATAATACATAAACTTCTTGAACAACCAAACAAAGTATTTGTTCCATAAGACATGCTATATATGGGCCTATATTGGTCTAGACTTTCTGGAATGCAAGGCTTTCTATTCGCCATTCATCTATTTTATAGTGGACTCATATCTCAATTTTCGTATTTCTTTATATTTAAAAATCCTGAAAGAAATCAAAAAACTCTTATAAGTTATGATCCGATCCAATCTATCTCCCCTTACGATTTATGACTCAATCCCAATCTTGACAACAATGTTTGGGCCTTTCCATCATGAGTGATAAAGGTGAGCTTGCAAATATCTGTCACAACTATTTTGGAGTGTTAAAGTCAATTTAAGCAGTTCGCAAATAGTGTTCATGATTGATAACAAAAAACTACTAGTCAAAACGTTTATGAAGTGGTGTCACTTAGGTAGTTGTTGTGAGTTTTATGTTTGTGAAGAGTAATCCTCAAACATTACTTTGCAAGCAACAGAACACGATCTTAATTCATATTTTTGCTGCATTTGATTCCAGATATCAGCAATGGCATTTTAAGGTTCCTGCGGTGTTCATTTTCACTATTTTTGACCAACTCTCCTTGGAAAAGAGAACTGAATTACTTAATTAAGTATTTCAAAATTCGAAGTATCAGTGTTGCTTAAGACTCAATATCTAGGTGCTGAATATCCTCTAAGGTTCCAGAACATGTCCGAAACACACACAACATTCTGTTACACTTCAAGTGGCAATAAACCATGCAAAACAACTGCAGCATTCTGATAAAGAATATGCAGTTATTTCAGGTCATCGCTAGGCAACAGATAATGCACGAACCAGTCAAATTAGAGAAAGTTGTAATACTGGATGGACACTGACATTTAATTGATATTTTAGTTTCATAGGAGCATGCACACAGTCATCTGCATTTCTGTTCACAACAGATATTGTGGAACATGGATAATTCTAGAGCATAGAAACAATTTTTTTTTACATTCTAAAATAAATATATGGCCACAACAAGAGCAATCCAAATAAAGAAATCAATCATTAATACTCTGAGTCATGGAAAGTTGGAAATAACAGTTTCAATCAAGACGCTCCTAATGTCCATATTTATTTTAGTAAAAGCAAGGAGCACAACAATAAGAGAGATCTGCTAAAGAACAAAAACAGATCAGTGAAAGACAAATACATCAGATAAGCATGTAGCGGTTGGAACATGACGATGAACAATGTCAGCAGCCACAGAGGCACCAGTTGCAGCCTGAATAGAATATTATGAATATTAGATAATAAATGAGAGTTAAGTTTACCTTGAAAAAACCCTGAAAAGATAAACTAAGAAACAAACCTTCACCATTGTAAGGGTGTAACCAACCCCATATTTATGCTTCAAGAAAAGGGAGCTGCCAAAGAAAAAAGGAAAATTATACAGCTAAGAAGGTAGTTAAAGGCATAAACCAAGAAAATGTTGTGTAGAATATAAGGAGCTTCATAATTACTATGTATTTAAAGTTCTGAATGTCAACGCTTACGCTAACTCTTGAAAGTAAGATGTTACCTAGATCGTTGTCCACATAAGATGGTACACACACCAAATTACAGAATAAAGACATTGACTACATTCAACACACAGATAAGAGTAAGTTGGAAGGACACAACCAAGATAAAGTACACCACGAAATGAAGTATCACTGGATAACTCGATATAGGCTCTATATGGTGGGAAGGAATAACTATGAGAGTGTTGAGAAAATTATACCATTTATGTTGAATGGATCAGCATGCTGAGAAATAAAGAAGTGGACAGACAAATGATAACGATGATAAGTATGCTGAAGAGAAGATGTAGTTTACGTCATAACATTAAAATTAGAATCCAATGGATAAGTTGACAGGGTTGAGAATAAGGTTTTGGGATATATATTACCATGATGGTCTGGTCATATACAATGAAGGAAGCAAACATAGGTGCACACTGCATAGGATGACACACCATCAACAAAACAAACCAGGAGTAACTCAAAGACTACTTAGATCGTAGTGGTCCACAACAATCTGAAGATGCTCTACCTACAATAGGTCAGCTCTCCATATAAATGAATGGAAGAAGAAGAACCTCAATTTAAAACCCAAGAAACAAGGTCACAGCATACTTAGTGTGCATTCATGCAGTCATGCTAGTAACTTTGCAGGCAAACCAGAATAATAGCATATCTATTACAGAGTACATTAAGTATGTCTTAGTGAGTTCAATTTTTCTTTACCTTAACCGTTCTAAATTGCAGTAGTCTCTCTCTGTTCTCAAGCATAAGGAGGTGAATGAATAGACAGCGGATGTAGCAAATTAGGATGCGGATGTGCATTAAAATTAGGAAGCAAAAAGTTATCAAATGGGGATTACAAAAGCTGTGGCTGATAAAGAAAAGATCATGAAAATTTTAAGCATACGCAACATAGGTATGTGGAGCAACCCACAGCACTTGCAGGTATTGGCAGTTACTTGAATGTAAGTAGCCAAAAGGATACGTTGATAAGACTTAGTGCATCCATTCATCCATGCATCCATCCATCCAACCATGCACAATATAGGTAGTAGGTGCAAGGTTCGTCTTGATATCAGACCCCGAACCAGTACTATCTTATTACAGTGTTGGTACGCAGTATAGTACGAGACAACAAGCTGTACCGAGTGTTAGTATAGTAGGGGACTGCATATTGGTTCAGTACCAGTATAGTATGGTACGCTCACTACAGTATGGTACTGATCAGTGCAGCAAACTTTGATTAAGAGCAATGCAAAGGGCTTGGTAAGCACTGATAGAAGAACAAGGAGTAAGCCTCAGCTACTTGGAATTATTAATTAATGAATAAAAGTTATTTTGGTAGTTCATCATATTTTTACATCTTCTTTATAGAACTTTTAATTTTACGATGAAGTTCTTAGAACTATAAATAATCGATAAAGAAAGATTTATCGAATAGTTTTTAAACCATATTCGTGACCAAATGCAATAAATCAAAAAGTTAACGGCCACTTTTCTATCCATTTGGATTTAAAAAAAATAAAAAATAAATACCATTGATGCAAATAGGATGGAAGCCCACACACCATTGATGCGGATTGAATGGAAAACCATGCATGCCAAGGGTTGAGGGTCGAGTTTGTATTTATTTTGGAATGTTTCTATTTATCCTACAGAATTTGAATTTATTCTGGAGCATTTCTATTTATTCTGTCTATTTATTATGGACTTATTTGTATTTATTCTAGAAAGATTTGTGTTTACTCTTAAGGGGTTTGTATTTATTCCATTCGAAATTTGTGTTTATCCTCCATTGTTGTTGTTTATTGAGGGGGGAGACAGAAAGTAACCTATCCCATCTGCACTAATAGTCCCTTTACGTCCCCCTCCCCCCAATAAACACAACAATGGAGGATAGACACGAACTTCGGATGAAATAGATACAAACCTTTCTAGAATAAATACAAACGATTCTAGAATAAACAGGAACGTTTCAAAATAAACATAAACTCTGCAGAATAAACAAAAATGCTCCAAAATAAAAACACAAACGGATGGGCTTCCATCCCATCCGCATTAATGGCATGTGGGCTTCCATTCATCCGCATTAGCAGCCTTTTTTTTAATATTTTTCAAACCCAAACGGATGGAAAAGTGGCTGTTAAGATTTCGTTTGTCTGCATGAAGATCCGTGCGGATTGGATGATGGTGGGGAACCTAACAGAATTTGGAGCCAAATCCAGTATATGTCCATCCATCCAAACATCCATGCATATGCTTGCATCCATCTGTCCATCCATGAATATGCATATGCATGCATGCACAAGCACACACATATATATAGCAGAAAGGATCCTAAGATAATCACAAAAAGATGGCATTTGGCTGTACTAATCATCACGTCAATATTGTTTAGGTGAAGACTGGTAGCAAACTATTCTAATAGCACATGTATTACAAAAAAGAGTAGGTAGGCCTCAATGAATTTTCTTGTAATTCCCCCAACTACTCCAACTTAATTATTTTAGTAAATTACAAAATATTTATTTTTTGTTTTTCTTGTGCACCTGTCTCTGTATGTCCATCTGTCTTTCTTATATCTACATGTTTCCCAGGAGGTGAGTGTCTACGTGTAAGTAGTTAAACCCCAACAACCCAAATAGCAGGAGCTAGGGATGTAGTAAAGTAGATGGTTATGTTAATGCTAGGCAAAAAGCCAATCATAAAATCACA